>NC_059456.1:109588400-109693400 GCF_905237065.1 Salmo salar | reverse complement strand
ACTTTACATGAATAGCAGCAATATGTATTATTTATCAGCCCATGTTGTTGTACTTTACATGAATAGCAGCTATATGTATTATTTATCAGCCCATGTTGTTGTACTTTACATGAATAGCAGCTCTGTGTATTTATTATCAGCCCATGTTGTTGTACTTTACATGAATAGCAGCTCTGTGTATTTATTATCAGCCCATGTTGTTGTACTTTACATGAATAGCAGCTCTGTGTATTTATTATCAGCCCATGTTGTTGTACTTTACATGAATAGCAGCTATATAATGTTATTTATTATCAGCCCATGTTGTTGTACTTTACATGAATAGCAGCTCTGTGTATTTATTATCAGCCCATGTTGTTGTACTTTACATGAATAGCAGCTCTGTGTTATTTATTATCAGCCCATGTTGTTGTACTTTACATGAATAGCAGCTCTGTGTATTTATTATCAGCCCATGTTGTTGTACTTTACATGAATAGCAGCTATATGTATTATTTATCAGCCCATGTTGTTGTACTTTACATGAATAGCAGCTCTGTGTATTTATTATCAGCCCATGTTGTTGTACTTTACATGAATAGCAGCTCTGTGTATTATTTATCAGCCCATGTTGTTGTACTTTACATGAATAGCAGCTATATGTATTATTTATCAGCCCATGTTGTTGTACTTTACATGAATAGCAGCTCTGTGTTATTTATTAGTGAAACGTGTTTGACCTTGTGATTGTTCTTTAGCTGCCTAGCGTAGTAGTATATAGGTCAACTAGAACTGCTTCTGAAATGGCTTATTCCCTATATAGTGCACTACTTTTAAGCAGAGCCCTACGGGCCCTGGTAGGGGGCCATTTCAGAAGCAGACTAGTTTTCACTAGGGTTGGTTGTGTGTTTTTGGATGTGTGCAGTGTAACAGGGAGTTATTATAGGCTTCAATGGGACTGAAGGGACACCAGTGGTACCATAAAGTTACATCAATGTGATGACCAGACAGTCAGGTATTAGAGGTTAGGGGTCAGAGGTTAGGGGGGCGGGGTGATGACCAGACAGTCAGGTATTAGAGGTTAGGGGGGGGGTGATGACCAGACAGTCAGGTATTAGAGGTTAGAGGTTAGGGGGGGGGGTGATGACCAGACAGTCAGGTATTAGAGGTTAGGGGGGTGACAGAAGTCAGGAGAGGTTAGAGGTGGGGAAGAGGGTCAGAGGGCGGGGTGATGACCAGACAGTCAGGTATTAGAGGTTAGGGGTCAGAGGTTAGGGGGGCGGGGTGATGACCAGACAGTCAGGTATTAGAGGTTAGAGGGGCGGGGTGATGACCAGACAGTCAGGTATTAGAGGTTAGGGGTCAGAGGTTAGGGGGCGGGGTGATGACCAGACAGTCAGGTATTAGAGGTGGTTGGGGGGGGGGTGATGACCAGACAGTCAGGTATTAGAGGTTAGGGGTCAGAGGTTGGGGGCGGGGTGATGACCAGACAGTCAGGTATTAGAGGTTAGGGGTGGGGGTGATGACCAGACAGTCAGGTATTAGAGGTTGGGGTCAGAGGTTAGGGGGGGGGTGATGACCAGACAGTCAGGTATTAGAGGTTAGGGGTCAGAGGTTAGGGGGCGGGGTGATGACCAGACAGTCAGGTATTAGAGGTTAGGGGGGGGGTGATGACCAGACAGTCAGGTATTAGAGGTTAGGGGTCAGAGGTTAGGGGGGGGGGTGATGACCAGACAGTCAGGTATTAGAGGTTAGGGGTCAGAGGTTAGGGGGCGGGGTGATGACCAGACAGTCAGGTATTAGAGGTTAGGGGGGGGGTGATGACCAGACAGTCAGGTATTAGAGGTTAGGGGTCAGAGGTTAGGGGGCGGGGGTGATGACCAGACAGTCAGGTATTAGAGGTTAGGGGTGGGGGGTGATGACCAGACAGTCAGGTATTAGAGGTTAGAGGTTAGGGGGGGGGTGATGACCAGACAGTCAGGTATTAGAGGTTAGGGGGGGTGATGACCAGACAGTCAGGTATTAGAGGTTAGAGGTTATGGGGGGGGTGATGACCAGACAGTCAGGTATTAGAGGTTAGGGGGGTGATGACCAGACAGTCAGGTATTAGAGGTTAGAGGGGGGGGGGGGGGGGTGATGACCAGACAGTCAGGTATTAGAGGTTAGGGGTCAGAGGTTAGGGGGGGGGTGATGACCAGACAGTCAGGTATTAGAGGTTAGGGGTCAGAGGTTAGGGGGGGGGGGGTGATGACCCTCTGTGTTTACTGTGAACAAGGAGAGGCGTTTCTGTGATTGATTGTTTTGTGGTTTATATAAGTTGGGTGTTTACTGAGGATTCTGTTAAATTCACTTCCTGTTGTACTGATGAGGCTGTTGTCTGGTCCATGTCTCATTATATCATTCCTAGAGGAGTAATGTATTATAACATCTCATTATCATTCCTAGAGGAGTAATGTATTATAACATGTCTCCATTATCATTCCTAGAGGAGTAATGTATTATAACATCTCATTATCATTCCTAGAGGAGTAATGTATTATAACATCTCATTATCATTCCTAGAGGAGTAATGTATTATAACATAATGTCTCCATTATCATTCCTAGAGGAGTAATGTATTATAACATGTCTCATATCATTCCTAGAGGAGTAATGTATTATAACATCTCATTATATCATTCCTAGAGGAGTAATGTATTATAACATCTCATTATCATTCCTAGAGGAGTAATGTATTATAACATGTCTCCATTATCATTCCTAGAGGAGTAATGTATTATAACATGTCTCCATTATCATTCCTAGAAGGGTAATGTATTGTAACATATGTTCTGTGCTACTGTTGTTGTGGTGAATCTGTGATTACCCCCCCATACACACAGGTATGTTTCCACTTTTCAGGATATTGTAAATAAAGACGCTGCCTAAACATTGCTCAGGGTGAGTCCCAGTCTGTATGCTGCCTAGGACTCTATTCAGTCTGCACACCTAGTTACCAGCAGTGGTGTAAAGTATTTACACAAAAAAACTTTAAAGTAATTTACTTATCTGTATTTTACGATTTACATTTTTGAAAACTTTTACCTCACTACATTCCTAAAGAAAATGATGTACTTTTTACTCCATACATTTTCCCGGACATCCAAAAGTACTTGTTACATTTTGAATGTTTAGCAGGACAGAACTGGTCAAATTCACGCACTTATCAAGAGAACATCCCTGGTCATCCCTACTGCCTCTGATCTGGAGGACTCACTAAACAGAGAACATCCCTGGTCATCCCTACTGCCTCTGATCTGGAGGACTCACTAAACAGAGAACATCCCTGGTCATCCCTACTGCCTCTGATCTGGAGGACTCACTAAACAGAGAACATCCCTGGTCATCCCTACTGCCTCTGATCTGGTGGACTCACTAAACAGAGAACATCCCTGGTCGTCCCTACTGCCTCTGATCTGGAGGACTCACTAAACAGAGAACATCCCTGGTCATCCCTACTACCTCTGATCTGGAGGACTCACTAAACAGAGAACATCCCTGGTCGTCCCTACTGCCTCTGATCTGGTGGACTCACTAAACAGAGAACATCCCTGGTCGTCCCTACTGCCTCTGATCTGGAGGACTCACTAAACAGAGAACATCCCTGGTCATCCCTACTGCCTCTGATCTGGAGGCTATCCACTCACTAAACACAAATGCTTTGTTTCTAAGTGAAAATTGTGCCATTTGGTTTCCTTAATATAAGGAATTTGAAACTTTACACATTTACTTTTGATACTTCAGTATATTTAAAACCAAATACTTTTAGACTTTTACACAAGAAGTATTTTACTGGGTGACTCACTTTTACTTGAGTCATTTTCAATTGCAGTGTCTTAACTTTTACTCAGGTATTACATTTGAATATTTTTTCCACCACTGGTTACCAGGACCAGGATGTGTTCAGGTTAGACCAGGGGCCTCATTTATAAAACGGACTTGAGATCAATTCTGATCTGAAGTCTGACTGACGCTGAAAACCACCTATAAACCTGACGCTGAAAACCACCTATAAGTAGTAATTTATAAAACCTGACGCTGAAATGATCTTCTCTACTCAGAGTCTAGACTTCACGTCAGGGACTTTCCTGCTGGTTATGTCAGGCTATTCTTTCCCCCTGCAGTTTAAGGTCAGACCATTTCTTTCCCCCTTGCAGTTTAAGGTCAGACCATTTCTTTTCCCTTGCAGTTTAAGGTCAGACCATTTCTTTTCCGTTGCAGTTTAAGGTCAAACCATTTCTTTCCCCTAAGCACACTGTCGGAAATGATCTTACGACCAAGTTCAAGTATAAATCTAAGAACATGTTTATATTTTCACCTGGAGCACGACAACTGGACCGTTGTCAAACAGATCCATGACTAGTGAGGACCAGGGTAGATTTACAGGACTACTGGTTAACCCCTATTACAGATCCATGACTAGTGAGGACCAGGGTAGATTTACAGGACTACCGGTTAACCCCTATTACAGATCCATGACTAGTGAGGACCAGGGTAGATTTACAGGACTACTGGTTAAACCCCTATTACAGATCCATGACTAGTGAGGACCAGGGTAGGTTTTACAGGACTACTGGTTAACCCCTATTACAGATCCATGACTAGTGAGGACCAGGGTAGATTTACAGGACTACCGGTTAACCCCTATTACAGATCCATGACTAGTGAGGACCAGGGTAGATTTACAGGACTACTGGTTAACCCCTATTACAGATCCATGACTAGTGAGGACCAGGGTAGATTTACAGGACTACCGGTTAACCCCTATTACAGATCCATGACTAGTGAGGACCAGGGTAGATTTACAGGACTACCGGTTAACCCCTATTACAGATCCATGACTAGTGAGGACCAGGGTAGATTTACAGGACTACCGGTTAACCCCTATTACAGATCCATGACTAGTGAGGACCAGGGTAGATTTACAGGACTACTGGTTAAACCCCTATTACAGATCCATGACTAGTGAGGACCAGGGTAGATTTACAGGACTACTGTTTAAACCCCTATTACAGATCCATGACTAGTGAGGACCAGGGTAGATTTACAGGACTACTGTTTAAACCCCTATTACAGATCCATGACTAGTGAGGACCAGGGTAGATTTACAGGACTACTGTTTAACCCCTATTACAGATCCAGGGTAGATTTACAGGACTACTGTTTAACCCCCTATTACAGCTCCGTGATTAGTGAGGACCAGGGTAGATTTACAGGACTACTGTTTTAAACCCCTATTACAGATCCATGACTAGTGAGGACCAGGGTAGATTTACAGGACTACCGGTTAACCCCTATTACAGATCCATGACTAGTGAGGACCAGGGTAGATTTACAGGACTACCGGTTAACCCCTATTACAGATCCATGACTAGTGAGGACCAGGGTAGATTTACAGGACTACCCCTATTAACCCCTATTACAGATCCATGATTAGTGAGAACCAGGGTAGATTTACAGGACTACCCCTATTAACCCCTATTACAGATCCATGATTAGTGAGGACCAGGGTAGGTTTACAGGACTACTGTTCAAACCTTATTGTACACTTTTCTCACCTTCCAATATTTAATGGATTAAAAAAAACGTTCCTAATCTTAAATAATATACAAGGCCAGAGTATTTTTAAATCTACCAATTGGTGCTGAACAGGAAATGAATATGCATTTATTTGCATGGCTTTCTGTCATGCAGATACACAGATGATGCAATCTCTACTGCACTCCACACTGGCCTTTCCCACCTGGACTAAATGAACATCTATGTGAGAATGCTGTTCATTGACTACAGCTCAGCGTTCAACACCATAGTGCCCATGAAGCTCATCACTAAGCTAAGGACCCTGGGACTAAACACCTCCCTCTGCAACTGGATCCTGGACTTCCTGACGGGCCGCCCCCTGGTGGTGAGGGTAGGTAAAAACACATCCGCTATGCTAATTCTCAACACTGGGGTACCTCAGGGGTGCGTGCTCAGTCCCCTCCAGTGCTCCCTGTTCACTCATGACTGCACGGCCAGGCACGACTCCAACACCATCATTAAGTTTGCTGATGACACAACAGTGGTAGGCCTGATCACCAACAATGACGAGACAGCATATAGCGAGGAGGTCAGAGAACTGGCCATGTGGTGCCAGGACAACAACCTCTCCCTCAACGTGATCAAGACAAAGGACATGATTGTGGACTACAGGAAAAGGAGGACCGAGCACACACCCATTCTTATCGACGGTGTTGTAGTGGAGCAGGTTGAGAGCTTCATGTTCCTTGGTGTCCACATCACCAACAAACTAACATGGTCCAAACACACCAAGACAGTCGTGAAGAGGGCATGACGAAACCTATTCCCCCTCAGGAAACTGAAAAGATTTGGCATGGGTCCTCAGATCCTCCAAAAGTTCTACAGCTGCACCATCGAGAGCATCCTGACTGGTTGCATCACTGCCTGGTATGGCACCTGCTCGGCCTCCGACCGCAAGGCACTACAGAAGGTAGTGCGTACGGCCCAGTACATCACTGGGGCCAAGCTGCCTGCCATCCAGGACCTCTACACCAGGCGGTGTCAGACAAGGCCCTAAAAATTGTCACCGACTCCAGCCACCCCAGTCATAGACTCTGTACCGGCACCCCCCTTTGTATAGTCTCACTATTGTTATTTTACTGCTGCTTTTTAATTACTTGTTACTTTTATTTCTTATTCTTACTTTCTGTCTTATTGCTGGTTAAGGGCTCGTAAGTAAGCATTTCACTATAAGGTCTACACCTGTTGTATTCAGCACATGTAACTAAAACACTTTGATTTGATTTATTTGATTTGATTCATAATATTCTGAATCCTTCTCTCCACCTGTTCTGAATCCTTCTCTCCACATATTCTGAATCCTTCTCTCCACATATTCTGAATCCTTCTCTCCACATATTCTGAATCCTTCTCTCCACATGTTCTGAATCCTTCTCTCCACATATTCTGAATCCTTCTCTCCACATATTCTGAATCCTTCTCTCCACATGTTCTGAATCCTTCTCTCCACATATTCTGAATCCTTCTCTCCACATATTCTGAATCCTTCTCTCCACATATTCTGAATCCTTCTCTCCACATATTCTGAATCCTTCTCTCCACATATTCTGAATCCTTCTCTCCACATATTCTGAATCCTTCTCTCCACATATTCTGAATCCTTCTCTCCACATATTCTGAATCCTTCTCTCCACATATTCTGAATCCTTCTCTCCACATATTCTGAATCCTTCTCTCCACATATTCTGAATCCTTCTCTCCACATATTCTGAATCCTTCTCTCCACATATTCTGAATCCTTCTCTCCACATGTTCTGAATCCTTCTCTCCACATATTCTGAATCCTTCTCTCCACATATTCTGAATCCTTCTCTCCACATATTCTGAATCCTTCTCTCCACATATTCTGAATCCTTCTCTCCACATATTCTGAATCCTTCTCTCCACATATTCTGAATCCTTCTCTCCACATATTCTGAATCCTTCTCTCCACCTATTCTGAATCCTTCTCTCCACATATTCTGAATCCTTCTCTCCACATATTCTGAATCCTTCTCTCCACATATTCTGAATCCTTCTCTCCACATGTTCTGAATCCTTCTCTCCACATATTCTGAATCCTTCTCTCCACATGTTCTGAATCCTTCTCTCCACATATTCTGAATCCTTCTCTCCACATATTCTGAATCCTTCTCTCCACATATTCTGAATCCTTCTCTCCACATATTCTGAATCCTTCTCTCCACATGTTCTGAATCCTTCTCTCCACATATTCTGAATCCTTCTCTCCACATGTTCTGAATCCTTCTCTCCACATATTCTGAATCCTTCTCTCCACATGTTCTGAATCCTTCTCTCCACATATTCTGAATCCTTCTCTCCACATATTCTGAATCCTTCTCTCCACATATTCTGAATCCTTCTCTCCACATATTCTGAATCCTTCTCTCCACATGTTCTGAATCCTTCTCTCCACATATTCTGAATCCTTCTCTCCACATATTCTGAATCCTTCTCTCCACATATTCTGAATCCTTCTCTCCACATATTCTGAATCCTTCTCTCCACATATTCTGAATCCTTCTCTCCACATATTCTGAATCCTTCTCTCCACCTATTCTGAATCCTTCTCTCCACATATTCTGAATCCTTCTCTCCACATATTCTGAATCCTTCTCTCCACATATTCTGAATCCTTCTCTCCACATATTCTGAATCCTTCTCTCCACATATTCTGAATCCTTCTCTCCACATATTCTGAATCCTTCTCTCCACCTATTCTGAATCCTTCTCTCCACATATTCTGAATCCTTCTCTCCACATATTCTGAATCCTTCTCTCCACATATTCTGAATCCTTCTCTCCACATATTCTGAATCCTTCTCTCCACATATTCTGAATCCTTCTCTCCACATATTCTGAATCCTTCTCTCCACATGTTCTGAATCCTTCTCTCCACATATTCTGAACCCTTCTCTCCACATATTCTAGTGAGTATTGAGAAATGTTGAATTAAAGGTTTACCAAATTTAAAGAGATGGCTTTAGATAAATGTACTGAAACCCCTATTGAATGAAAACTCCATGAGAAAATGTGTTGGCCTTCGAAGTGGAAGGGTTTTCAGCGGTTGAATTAAATGTGTTCAGCACAAGGGACCTGCAAAGCCCGTTATCAAATAAAAACATCTGTCTTGTCCAGGACCAGGGTCTACACAGACCAATCAGAGCTACAGTAGACCTTTATACAAACAAGCCATTTGCCACACGGGCCTGTCATCATTCACTATGAACTGGACTGTGTGTTTACAGGCAGTAGGACCTGTCATCATTCACTATGGACTGGACTGTGTGTTTACAGTAGGACCTGTCATCATTCACTATGAACTGGACTGTGTGTTTACAGGCAGTAGGACCTGCCATCATTCACTATGAACTGGACTGTGTGTTTACAGGCAGTAGGACCTGCCATCATTCACTATGAACTGGACTGTGTGTTTACAGGCAGTAGGACCTGTCATCATTCACTATGAACTGGACTGTGTGTTTACAGTAGGACCTGCCATCATTCACTATGAACTGGACTGTGTGTTTACAGGCAGTAGGACCTGTCATCATTCACTATGAACTGGACTGTGTGTTTACAGGCAGTAGGACCTGCCATCATTCACTATGAACTGGACTGTGTTTACAGTAGGACCTGGCATCATTCACTATGAACTGGACTGTGTGTTTACAGTAGGACCTGCCATCATTCACTATGAACTGGACTGTGTGTTTACAGGCAGTAGGACCTGTCATCATTCACTATGAACTGGACTGTGTGTTTACAGTAGGACCTGTCATCATTCACTATGAACTGGACTGTTAACAATTGTTGCGTTCAACACTGACACGTTACATCAAATTAGTTTTTGTGGTGTTTAGGTGATAATATAATATTTTTCTATTTGGCAACAGATGAACTGCATACAGGCTACTACTTTCTGATGGCTTATTTATATCTGGTGTTCACATGTATCCTGTGAGTGATGTCTCTAGTAGAGGTCGACCGATTATGGTTTTTCGACGCCGATGCCGATTATTGGGGGGCCAAAAAAGCCGATGCCGATTAATCGGCCGATTAATTTTTATTTATTTGTAATACTGACAATTACAACAATACTGAATGAACACTTATTTTAACTTAATATAATACATAAATAAAATCTATTTAGTCTAAAATAAATAATGAAACATGTTCAATTTGGTTTAAATAACGCAAAAACAAAGTGTTGGAGAAGAAAGTAAAAGTGCAATATGTGCCATGTGAGAAAGCTAACGTTTAAGTTCCTCGCTCAGAACATGAGAACATATGAGAAACATTAAGAACATTAAGAAAGGCATTGATGTTTATGGTTAGGTACAGTCGTGCAACGATTGTGCTTTTTTCACAAATGAGCTTTTGTTAAATCATCCCCCGTTTGGCGAAGTTGGCTGTCTTTGTTAGGAAGAAATAGTCTTCACACAGTTCGCAACGAGCCAGGCGGCCCAAACTGCTGCATATACCCTGACTCTGTTTGCAAGAGAAGTGACACACTTTCCCTAGTTAAAAGAAATTCATGTTAGCAGGCAATATTAACTAAATATGCAGGTTTAAAAATATATACTTGTGTATTGATTTTAAGAAAGGCATTGATGTTTAGAGCAACGTGTACCTAAGCGATTATATGCAACGCAGGACAGGCTAAACTAGTACTATCATCAACCATGTGTAGTTAACTAGTGATTATGATTGATTGATTGTTTTTTATAAGATAAGTTTAATGCTAGCTAGCAACTTACCTTGGCTTCTTACTGCATTCGCGTAACAGGCAGGCTCCTCGTGGAGTGCAATGTAAAGCAGGTGGTTAGAGCGTTGGACTAGTTAACCGTAAGGTTGCAAGATTGAATCCCCGAGCTGACAAGGTAAAAATCTGTCGTTCTGCCCCTGAACAAGGCAGTTAACCCACCGTTCCTAGGACGTCATTAAAAATAAGAATGTGTTCTTAATTGACTTGCCTCGTTAAATAAAGGTGCACATTATTATTTTATTTTTTTAATCGGCCAAATCGGTGTCCAAAAATACCGATTTCCGATTGTTATGAAAACTTGAAATCGGCCCTAATTAATCGGCCATTCCGATTAATCGGTCGACCTCTAGTCTCTAGTGTATGTGTGTGGAGAGAATAAAGACATCCGCATTTACCTTGACAGAAAAATACTTACACATCTTTATTGTGTATTAAAATACTGTAATGTCTTACAAACACTTTAAAGCCCTTTATTAACAGACTAACAAACCTAAAGGAGGGGTAATACTGTGTCAGTTCTTATTCAGTACTAGTAACAGCAGGACATCACATCCACACTACAGTTATTCATCACTGTATAATAATACTAACATGGACATTAATACTTCAGTTTTTAATACTTTGATGCTAGTCAATATGCAGTTATAACTGGGTCAGTCACTGCAGTGCAAGTTACACCTTTAAAACATGTGGCAGCAGTGTGTGTGACATTCTACGTTATGGGGCTGTGTTTTACTATGTTAACACATCATTACATACTAACAGTTATTATCACCAAGCCACACTATTTAAAAAAAAACGTGTTACAATTAGCATTATGAACACACTGGACTAGCATTAGGCTAATCTCTATACCAATATACTATGCTACGCTAAGCAAACCCCTATACCAACACACTATGCTATGCTAGGCTAGCACTTGCACACAGCTAATCACTGTGTGGGGAAAGGAAGCTACATGTCGCTAAGCTAGTTACAGTAATAAAAGATGCATGTTTTTCCTCTATGACTGCTAATGATTATGATGGGGAGGGAGGACAGAGGGATGAAGAGAGGAATGATGGGGAGGGAGGACAGAGGGATGAAGAGAGGAATGATGGGGAGGGAGGACAGAGGGATGAAGAGAGGAATGATGGGGAGGGAGGACAGAGGGATGAAGAGAGGAATGATGGGGAGGGAGGACAGTGGGATGAAGAGAGGAATGATGGGGAGGGAGGACAGTGGGATGAAGAGAGGAATGATGGGGAGGGAGGACAGAGGGATGAAGAGAGGAATGATGGGGAGGGAGGACAGAGGGATGAAGAGAGGAATGATGGGGAGGGAGGACAGAGGGATGAAGAGAGGAATGATGGGGAGGGAGGACAGTGGGATGAAGAGAGGAATGATGGGGAGGGAGGACAGACGGATGAAGAGAGGAATATTCAGTGTTTATGCATTATTGTTTGGTTTGGGTTATGGTGTATGAGTTTGGAAGGTTGTAATCGCTGATTGGTTAGACAGTGATTTGGAACACTCTGATTGGTCTAGACAAAGTGCTAGTTTTGAGGGTTCTGAATTCACATTGGCCTAGCAGTGATGTGGTAGAATCTGATTGGTCTAGACAGTGATGTGGTAGAATCTGATTGGTCTAGACAATGATATGGTAGAATCTGATTGGTCTAGACAGTGATGTGGTAGAATCTGATCGGTCTAGACAGTGATGTGGTAGAATCTGATCGGTCTAGACAGTGATGTGGTAGAATCTGATTGGTCTAGACAGTGATGTGGTAGAATCTGATCGGTCTAGACAGTGATGTGGTAGAATCTGATTGGTCTAGACAGTGATGTGGTAGAATCTGATCGGTCTAGACAGTGATGTGGTAGAATCTGATTGGTCTAGACAGTGATGTGGTAGAATCTGATCGGTCTAGACAGTGATGTGGTAGAATCTGATCGGTCTAGACAGTGATGTGGTAGAATCTGATTGGTCTAGACAGTGATGTGGTAGAATCTGATTGGTCTAAACAGTGATGTGGTAGAATCTGATTGGTCTAAACAGTGATGTGGTAGAATCTGATTGGTCTAGACAGTGATGTGGAAGAATCTAATTGGTCTAGACAGTGATGTGGTAGAATCTGATTGGTCTAGACAGTGATGTGGTAGAATCTGATCGGTCTAGACAGTGATGTGGTAGAATCTGATTGGTCTAGACAGTGATGTGGTAGAATCTGATTGGTCTAGACAATGATATGGTAGGGGCTCCCAGGGATGTGCTGTTCTCCCCACTTCACTACCAGGATGTAGTCTCCCTTCTCCTTGAGCTGGTAGCTGATGTTATAGACACGGTTCCCAAGGTGCTTCACCAGAAGCTCTTCACAGGGAACCCTGGGCCCGTCCACACCCACCAACAGCATGTTACGACCTGGAGGGAGGACAGGACAGCGTTAATACACACACACACACACTGACCGTAACCCTGGGCCCGTCCACACCCACCAACAGATGAATAGAAAATAATAAATATATGTCTTCCCTGTGGCTCAGTTGGTAGAGCACGGTGTTTGCAACGCCAGGGTTGTGGGTTTGATTCCCACGGGGGGAACAGTACGGGAACAAATGCATGAAATATATGTATTCACTACTGTAAGTCGCTCTGGATAAGAGCGTCTGCTAAATGACTAAAATGACAAAAATGTAAAATGTAATGTTTATTTCTCCATTTGCTCAAAGACACAATGGCAGTAGGTAGGGTTAGAGATAGTAGGACTATAACAACAGTAGGTAGGGTTAGTAGGACTATAACAACAGTAGGTAGGGTTAGAGTTAGTAGGACTATAACAACAGTAGGTAGAGTTAGTAGGACTATAACAACAGTAGGTAGGGTTAGAGATAGTAGGACTATAACAACAGTAGGTAGGGTTAGAGTTAGTAGAACTATAACAACAGTAGGTAGAGTTATAGTTAGTAGGACTATAACAACAGTAGGTAGAGTTAGTAGGACTATAACAACAGTAGGTAGAGTTAGTAGGACTATAACAACAGTAGGTAGAGTTAGTAGGACTATAACAACAGTAGGTAGAGTTAGAGTTAGTAGGACTATAACAACAGTAGGTAGAGTTAGAGTTAGTAGGACTATAACAACAGTAGGTAGAGTTAGTAGGACTATAACAACAGTAGGTAGAGTTAGTAGGACTATAACAACAGTAGGTAGAGTTAGAGTTAGTAGGACTATAACAACAGTAGGTAGAGTTAGTAGGACTATAACAACAGTAGGTAGGGTTAGAGTTAGTAGGACTATAACAACAGTAGGTAGGGTTAGAGTTAGTAGAACTATAACAACAGTAGGTAGAGTTAGTAGGACTATAACAACAGTAGGTAGAGTTAGTAGGACTATAACAACAGTAGGTAGGGTTAGAGTTAGTAGGACTATAACAACAGTAGGTAGAGTTAGTAGGACTATAACAACAGTAGGTAGGGTTAGAGTTAGTAGGACTATAACAACAGTAGGTAGAGTTAGTAGGACTATAACAACAGTAGGTAGAGTTAGTAGGACTATAACAACAGTAGGTAGGGTTAGAGTTAGTAGGACTATAACAACAGTAGGTAGAGTTAGTAGGACTATAACAACAGTAGGTAGAGTTAGTAGAACTATAACAACAGTAGGTAGGGTTAGAGTTAGTAGGACTATAACAACAGTAGGTAGAGTTAGTAGAACTATAACAACAGTAGGTAGAGTTAGAGTTAGTAGGACTATAACAACAGTAGGTAGAGTTAGTAGGACTATAACAACAGTAGGTAGGGTTAGTAGGACTATAACAACAGTAGGTAGAGTTAGAGTTAGTAGGACTATAACAACAGTAGGTAGGGGTAGAGTTAGTAGGACTATAACAACAGTAGGTAGAGTTAGAGTTAGTAGGACTATAACAACAGTAGGTAGGGTTAGAGATAGTAGAACTATAACAACAGTAGGTAGGGTTAGTAGGACTATAACAACAGTAGGTAGAGTTAGAGTTAGTAGGACTATAACAACAGTAGGTAGGGTTAGTGGGACTATAACAACAGTAGGTAGAGTTAGAGTTAGTAGGACTATAACAACAGTAGGTAGAGTTAGGTAAGGACTATAACAACAGTAGGGTAGAGTTAGAGGACTACTAACAACAGTAGGTAGGGTTAGTAGGACTATAACAACAGTAGGTAGAGTTAGAGTTAGTAGGACTATAACAACAGTAGGTAGGGTTAGAGTTAGTAGGACTATAACAACAGTAGGTAGAGTTAGAGTTAGTAGGACTATAACAACAGTAGGTAGAGTTAGAGTTAGTAGGACTATAACAACAGTAGGTAGAGTTAGAGTTAGTAGGACTATAACAACAGTAGGTAGGGTTAGAGTTAATAGGACTATAACAACAGTAGGTAGGGTTAGTAGGACTATAACAACAGTAGGTAGAGTTAGTAGGACTATAACAACAGTAGGTAGAGTTAGAGTTAGTAGGACTATAACAACAGTAGGTAGGGTTAGTAGGACTATAACAACAGTAGGTAGGGTTAGAGTTAGTAGGACTATAACAACAGTAGGCAGGGTTAGTAGGACTATAACAACAGTAGGTAGGGTTAGAGTTAGTAGAACTATAACAACAGTAGGTAGAGTTAGTAGGACTATAACAACAGTAGGTAGAGTTAGAGTTAATAGGACTATAACAACAGTAGGTAGGGTTAGTAGGACTATAACAACAGTAGGTAGTAGAGTTAGTAGGACTATAACAACAGTAGGTAGAGTTAGTAGGACTATAACAACAGTAGGGTAGAGTTAGTAGGACTATAACAACAGTAGAGGGTAGAGTTAGTAGGACTATAACAACAGTAGGTAGGGGTTAGTAGGACTATAACAACAGTAGGTAGAGTTAGTAGGACTATAACAACAGTAGGTAGAGTTAGTAGGACTATAACAACAGTAGGTAGGGTTAGAGTTAGTAGGACTATAACAACAGTAGGTAGGGTTAGAGTTAGTAGGACTATAACAACAGTAGGTAGAGATAGTAGGACTATAACAACAGTAGGTAGAGTTAGAGTTAGTAGGACTATAACAACAGTAGGTAGGGTTAGAGTTAGTAGGACTATAACAACAGTAGGTAGAGTTAGTAGGACTATAACAACAGTAGGTAGGGTTAGAGTTAGTAGGACTATAACAACAGTAGGTAGGGTTAGAGTTAGTAGGACTATAACAACAGTAGGTAGAGTTAGTAGGACTATAACAACAGTAGGCAGGGTTAGAGTTAGTAGGACTATAACAACAGTAGGTAGGGTTAGAGTTAGTAGGACTATAACAACAGTAGGTAGAGTTAGTAGGACTATAACAACAGTAGGTAGGGGTAGAGTTAGTAGGACTATAACAACAGTAGGTAGAGTTAGAGTTAGTAGGACTATAACAACAGTAGGTAGAGTTAGTAGGACTATAACAACAGTAGGTAGAGTTAGTAGGACTATAACAACAGTAGGTAGGGTTAGAGTTAGTAGGACTATAACAACAGTAGGTAGGGTCAGAGTTAGTAGGACTACAACAACAGTAGGTAGAGTTAGTAGGACTATAACAACAGTAGGTAGAGTTAGTAGGACTATAACAACAGTAGGTAGGGTTAGAGTTAGTAGGACTATAACAACAGTAGGTAGAGTTAGTAGGACTATAACAACAGTAGGTAGGGTTAGAGTTAGTAGGACTATAACAACAGTAGGTAGAGTTAGTAGGACTATAACAACAGTAGGTAGAGTAGGAAAGTAGGTAGAGTTAGTAGGACTATAACAACAGTAGGTTAGAGTTAGTAGGACTATAACAACAGTAGGTAGGGTTAGTAGGACTATAACAACAGTAGGGTAGAGTTAGTAGGACTATAACAACAGTAGGTAGAGTTAGTAGGACTATAACAACAGTAGGTGGTAGAGTTAGTAGGACTATAACAACAGTAGGTAGAGTTAGTAGGACTATAACAACAGTAGGTAGGGTTAGAGTTAGTAGGACTATAACAACAGTAGGTAGAGTTAGTAGGACTATAACAACAGTAGGTAGGGTTAGAGTTAGTAGGACTATAACAACAGTAGGTAGAGTTAGAGTTAGTAGGACTATAACAACAGTAGGTAGAGTTAGTAGGACTATAACAACAGTAGGTAGGGTTAGTAGGACTATAACAACAGTAGGTAGGGTTAGAGTTAGTAGGACTATAACAACAGTAGGTAGGGTTAGTAGGACTATAACAACAGTAGGTAGGGTTAGTAGGACTATAACAACAGTAGGTAGAGTTAGTAGGACAATAACAACAGTAGGTAGGGTTAGAGTTAGTAGGACTATAACAACAGTAGGTAGGGTTAGTAGGACTATAACAACAGTAGGTAGGGTAGAGTTAGTAGGACTATAACAACAGTGGTAGGGTTAGAGTTAGTAGGACTATAACAACAGTAGGTAGAGTTAGTAGGACTATAACAACAGTAGGTAGAGTAGAGTTAGTAGGACTATAACAACAGTAGGTAGGGTTAGAGTTAATAGGACTATAACAACAGTAGGTAGGGTTAGTAGGACTATAACAACAGTAGGTAGAGTTAGTAGGACTATAACAACAGTAGGTAGGGTTAGAGTTAGTAGGACTATAACAACAGTAGGTAGAGTTAGTAGGACTATAACAACAGTAGGTAGGGTTAGAGTTAGTAGGACTATAACAACAGTAGGTAGGGTTAGTAGGACTATAACAACAGTAGGTAGGGTTAGAGTTAGTAGGACTATAACAACAGTAGGTAGGGTTAGTAGGACTATAACAACAGTAGGTAGAGTTAGAGTTAGTAGGACTATAACAACAGTAGGCAGGGTTAGTAGGACTATAACAACAGTAGGTAGGGTTAGAGTTAGTAGGACTATAACAACAGTAGGTAGGGTTAGAGTTAGTAGAACTATAACAACAGTAGGTAGAGTTAGTAGGACTATAACAACAGTAGGTAGGTTAGAGTTAGTAGGACTATAACAACAGTAGGTAGAGGTTAGTAGGACTATAACAACAGTAGGTAGAGTTAGAGTTAGTAGGACTATAACAACAGTAGGTAGGGAGTTAGTAGGACTATAACAACAGTAGGTAGAGTTAGTAGGACTATAACAACAGTAGGTAGGGTTAGAGTTAGTAGGACTATAACAACAGTAGGTAGGGTTAGAGTTAGTAGGACTATAACAACAGTAGGTAGAGTTAGTAGGACTATAACAACAGTAGGGTTAGAGTTAGTAGGACTATAACAACAGTAGGTAGGGTTAGAGTTAGTAGGACTATAACAACAGTAGGTAGAGTTAGTAGGACTATAACAACAGTAGGTAGGGTTAGAGTTAGTAGGACTATAACAACAGTAGGTAGGGTTAGAGTTAGTAGGACTATAACAACAGTAGGTAGAGTTAGTAGGACTATAACAACAGTAGGTAGGGTTAGTAGGACTATAACAACAGTAGGTAGGGTTAGAGTTAGTAGGACTATAACAACAGTAGGTAGGAGAGTTAGTAGGACTATAACAACAGTAGGTAGAGTTAGTAGGACTATAACAACAGTAGGTAGGGTTAGTAGGACTATAACAACAGTAGGTGAGAGTTAGTAGGACTATAACAACAGTAGGTAGGGTTAGTAGGACTATAACAACAGTAGGTAGAGTTAGTAGGACTATAACAACAGTAGGTAGAGTTAGTAGGACTATAACAACAGTAGGTAGGGTTAGAGTTAGTAGGACTATAACAACAGTAGGTAGGGTTAGAGTTAGTAGGACTATAACAACAGTAGGTAGGGTTAGTAGGACTATAACAACAGTAGGTAGAGTTAGTAGGACTATAACAACAGTAGGTAGGTTAGAGTTAGTAGGACTATAACAACAGTAGGTAGAGTTAGTAGGACTATAACAACAGTAGGTAGGGTTAGAGTTAGTAGGACTATAACAACAGTAGGTAGGGTTAGAGTTAGTAGGACTATAACAACAGTAGGTAGAGTTAGTAGGACTATAACAACAGTAGGTAGGGTAGAGTTAGTAGGACTATAACAACAGTAGGTAGGGTTAGAGTTAGTAGGACTATAACAACAGTAGGTAGAGTTAGTAGGACTATAACAACAGTAGGTAGAGTTAGTAGGACTATAACAACAGTAGGTAGGGTTAGTAGGGACTATAACAACAGTAGGTAGGGTTAGAGTTAGTAGGACTAAACAACAGGGTAGGTAGTAGGACTATAACAACAGTAGGTAGAGTTAGTAGGACTATAACAACAGTAGGTAGGTTAGAGTTAGTAGGACTATAACAACAGTAGGTAGGGTTAGAGTTAGTAGGACTATAACAACAGTAGGTAGGGTTAGTAGGACTATAACAACAGTAGGTAGGGTAGAGTTAGTAGGACTATAACAACAGTAGGTAGAGTTAGTAGGACTATAACAACAGAGGTAGGTAGAGTTAGTAGGACTATAACAACAGTAGGTAGGAGTTAGTAGGACTATAACAACAGTAGGTAGAGTTAGTAGGACTATAACAACAGTAGGTAGGGTTAGAGTTAGTAGGACTATAACAACAGTAGGTAGGGTTAGTAGGACTATAACAACAGTAGGTAGGGTTAGAGTTAGTAGGACTATAACAACAGTAGGTAGGGTTAGAGTTAGTAGGACTATAACAACAGTAGGTAGAGGGTTAGTAGGACTATAACAACAGTAGGTAGGGTTAGTAGGACTATAACAACAGTAGGTAGGGTTGAGTTAGTAGGACTATAACAACAGTAGGTAGGGTTAGAGTTAGTAGGACTATAACAACAGTAGGTAGGGTTAGAGTTAGTAGGACTATAACAACAGTAGGTAGAGTTAGTAGGACTATAACAACAGTAGGTAGGGTTAGAGTTAGTAGGACTATAACAACAGTAGGTAGGGTTAGAGTTAGTAGGACTATAACAACAGTAGGTAGGGTTAGAGTTAGTAGGACTATAACAACAGTAGGTAGGTGGTTAGTAGGACTATAACAACAGTAGGTAGGAGTTAGTAGGACTATAACAACAGTAGGTAGTAGAGTTAGTAGGACTATAACAACAGTAGGTAGGGTGTAGTGGGACTATAACAACAGTAGGTAGAGATTAGTAGGACTATAACAACAGTAGGTAGAGTTAGTAGGACTATAACAACAGTAGGTAGGTTAGAGTTAGTAGGACTATAACAACAGTAGGTAGGGTTAGAGTTAGTAGGACTATAACAACAGTAGGTAGAGTTAGTAGGACTATAACAACAGTAGGTAGGGTTAGAGTAGTGGACTATAACAACAGTAGGTAGGGTTGAGTAGGACTATAACAACAGTAGGTAGAGTTAGTAGGACTATAACAACAGTAGGTAGGGTTAGAGTTAGTAGGACTATAACAACAGTAGGTAGAGTTAGTAGGACTATAACAACAGTAGGTAGAGTTAGTAGGACAAAGGTAGGGTTAGTAGGACTATAACAACAGAAACAGTAGGTAGGTAACAAGAGGTTAGAGTTAGTAGGACTATAACAACAGTAGGTAGAGTTAGTAGGACTATAACAACAGTAGGTAGGGTTAGAGTTAGTAGGACTATAACAACAGTAGGTAGGGTTAGTGGACTATAACAGAGGTAGAGTTAGTAGGACTATAACAACAGTAGGGTAGAGTTAGTAGGACTATAACAACAGTAGGTAGGGGTTATTAGTAGGACTATAACAACAGTAGGTAGAGTTAGAGTTAGTAGGACTATAACAACAGTAGGTTAGAGTTAGTAGGACTATAACAACAGTAGGTAGAGGTTAGTAGGACTATAACAACAGTAGGTTAGAGTTAGTAGGACTATAACAACAGTAGGTAGGGTTAGAGTTAGTAGGACTATAACAACAGTAGGTAGGGTTAGAGTTAGTAGGACTATAACAACAGTAGGTAGAGTTAGTAGGACTATAACAACAGTAGGTAGGGTTAGAGTTAGTAGGACTATAACAACAGTAGGTAGGTAGAGTTAGTAGGACTATAACAACAGTAGGTAGGGTTAGAGTTAGTAGGACTATAACAACAGTAGGTAGAGAGTTAGTAGGACTATAACAACAGTAGGTAGGGTAGAGTTAGTAGGACTATAACAACAGTAGGTAGGGTTAGAGTTAGTAGGACTATAACAACAGTAGGTAGGGTTAGTAGGACTATAACAACAGTAGGTAGGGTTAGGTAGAGTTAGTAGGACTATAACAACAGTAGGTAGGGTTAGTAGGACTATAACAACAGTAGGTAGGGAGTTAGTAGGACTATAACAACAGTAGGTAGGAGAGTTAGTAGGACTATAACAACAGTAGGTAGAGTTAGTAGGACTATAACAACAGTAGGTAGAGTTAGTAGGACTATAACAACAGTAGGGAGTTAGTAGGACTATAACAACAGTAGGTAGGGTTAGAGTTAGTAGGACTATAACAACAGTAGGTAGGGTAGAGTTAGTAGGACTATAACAACAGTAGGTAGAGTTAGAGTTAGTAGGACTATAACAACAGTAGGTAGGGTTAGAGTTAGTAGGACTATAACAACAGTAGGTAGAGTTAGTAGGACTATAACAACAGTAGGTAGGGTTAGAGTTAGTAGGACTATAACAACAGTAGGTAGGGTTAGAGTTAGTAGGACTATAACAACAGTAGGTAGAGTTAGGTGAGGACTATAACAACAGTAGGTAGGGTTAGAGTTAGTAGGACTATAACAACAGTAGGTAGGGTTAGAGTTAGTAGGACTATAACAACAGTAGGGGTAGAGTTAGTAGGACTATAACAACAGTAGGTAGGGTAGAGTTAGTAGGACTATAACAACAGTAGGTAGAGTTAGTAGGACTATAACAACAGTAGGTAGAGTTAGTAGGACTATAACAACAGTAGGTAGGATTAGTAGGACTATAACAACAGTAGGTAGGGTTAGAGTTAGTAGGACTATAACAACAGTAGGTAGGGTAGAGTTAGTAGGACTATAACAACAGTAGGTAGGGTTAGAGTTAGTAGGACTATAACAACAGTAGGTAGGGTTAGAGTTAGTAGGACTATAACAACAGTAGGTAGAGTTAGTAGGACTATAACAACAGTAGGTAGGGTTAATGAGGACTATAACAACAGTAGGTAGGGTTTAGTAGGACTATAACAACAGTAGGTAGGAGTTAGAGAGTAGGGACTATAACAACAGTAGGTAGGGTTAGAGTTAGTAGGACTATAACAACAGTAGGTAGGAGTTAGTAGGACTATAACAACAGTAGGTAGGGTGGTAGAGTTAGTAGGACTATAACAACAGTAGGTAGGGTTAGTAGGACTATAACAACAGTAGGTAGAGTTAGTAGGACTATAACAACAGTAGGTAGAGTTAGAGTTAGTAGGACTATAACAACAGTAGGTAGGGAGAGTTAGTAGGACTATAACAACAGTAGGTAGGGTTAGAGTTAGTAGGACTATAACAACAGTAGGTAGGGTTAGGTAGGACTATAACAACAGTAGGTAGAGTTAGTAGGACTATAACAACAGTAGGTAGAGTTGAGTAGGACTATAACAACAGTAGGGTAGAGTTAGTAGGACTATAACAACAGTAGGTAGAGTTAGTAGGACTATAACAACAGTAGGTAGAGTTAGTAGGACTATAACAACAGTAGGTAGGGTTAGAGTTAGTAGGACTATAACAACAGTAGGTAGAGTTAGTAGGACTATAACAACAGTAGGTAGGGTTAGAGTTAGTAGGACTATAACAACAGTAGGTAGGGTGAGTTAGTAGGACTATAAACAGCAGGTAGGTAGAGTTAGTAGGACTATAACAACAGTAGGTAGGGTTAGTAGGACTATAACAACAGTAGGTAGGGTTAGAGTTAGTAGGACTATAACAACAGTAGGGTAGAGTTAGTAGGACTATAACAACAGTAGGTAGGGTTAGAGTTAGTAGGACTATAACAACAGTAGGTAGAGTTAGTAGGACTATAACAACAGTAGGTAGGGTTAGAGTTAGTAGGACTATAACAACAGTAGGTAAGGGAGTTAGTAGGACTATAACAACAGTAGGTGGGAGTTAGTAGGACTATAACAACAGTAGGTAGGAGTTAGAGTAGTAGGACTATAACAACAGTAGGTAGAGTTAGAGTTAGTAGGACTATAACAACAGTAGGTAGAGTTAGTAGGACTATAACAACAGTAGGTAGGGTTAGGTTAGTAGGACTATAACAACAGTAGGTAGGGTTAGAGTTAGTAGGACTATAACAACAGTAGGTAGAGTTAGTAGGACTATAACAACAGTAGGTAGAGTTAGTAGGACTATAAAGGTAGGTTAGTAGGACTATAACAACAGTAGGTAGGGTTAGTAGGACTATAACAACAGTAGGTAGGGTTAGAGTTAGTAGGACTATAACAACAGTAGGTAGAGTTAGTAGGACTATAACAACAGTAGGTAGGGTTAGAGTTAGTAGGACTATAACAACAGTAGGTAGGGTTAGTAGGACTATAACAACAGTAGGTAGAGTTAGTAGGACTATAACAACAGTAGGTAGAGTTAGTAGGACTATAACAACAGTAGGTAGAGTTAGAGTTAGTAGGACTATAACAACAGTAGGTAGGGTTAGAGTTAGTAGGACTATAACAACAGTAGGTAGAGTTAGAGTTAGTAGGACTATAACAACAGTAGGTAGAGATAGTAGGACTATAACAACAGTAGGTAGAGTTAGAGTTAGTAGGACTATAACAACAGTAGGTAGGGTTAGAGTTAGTAGGACTATAACAACAGTAGGTAGAGTTAGTAGGACTATAACAACAGTAGGTAGGGTTAGAGTTAGTAGGACTATAACAACAGTAGGTAGGGTTAGAGTTAGTAGGACTATAACAACAGTAGGTAGAGTTAGTAGGACTATAACAACAGTGGGCAGGGTTAGTAGGACTATAACAACAGTAGGTAGGGTTAGTAGTAGGACTATAACAAACAGTAGGTAGAGTTAGTAGGACTATAACAACAGTAGGTGGGTAGAGTTAGTAGGACTATAACAACAGTAGGTAGAGTTAGTAGGACTATAACAACAGTAGGTAGAGTTAGGAGGACTATAACAACAGTAGGTAGGGTTAGTAGGACTATAACAAGCAGTAGGTAGAGTGGACTATAACAACAGTAGGTAGGTTAGAGTTAGTAGGACTATAACAACAGTAGGTAGAGTTAGTAGGACTATAACAACAGTAGGTAGGGTTAGTAGGACTATAACAACAGTAGGTAGGGTTAGAGTTAGTAGGACTATAACAACAGTAGGTAGGGTTAGTAGGACTATAACAACAGTAGGTGAGAGTTAGTAGGACTATAACAACAGTAGGTAGGGTTAGAGTTAGTAGGACTATAACAACAGTAGGTAGAGTTAGTAGGACTATAACAACAGTAGGTAGGGTTAGTAGGACTATAACAACAGTAGGTAGAGTAGAGTTAGTAGGACTATAACAACAGTAGGTAGAGTTAGTAGGACTATAACAACAGTAGGTAGAGTTAGAGTTAGTAGGACTATAACAACAGTAGGTAGGGTTAGAGTTAGTAGGACTATAACAACAGTAGGTAGAGTTAGTAGGACTATAACAACAGTAGGTAGGGTTAGAGTTAGTAGGACTATAACAACAGTAGGTAGGGTTAGTAGGACTATAACAACAGTAGGTAGAGTTAGAGTTAGTAGGACTATAACAACAGTTAGGTAGAGTTAGTAGGACTATAACAACAGTAGGTAGGGTTAGTAGGACTATAACAACAGTAGGTAGAGTTAGTAGGACTATAACAACAGTAGGTAGAGTTAGAGTTAGTAGGACTATAACAACAGTAGGTAGGAGTTAGTAGGACTATAACAACAGTAGGTAGGGTTAGGGTTAGTAGGACTATAACAACAGTAGGTAGAGTGGGTAGTAGGGACTATAACAACAGTAGGTTAGAGTTAGTAGGACTATAACAACAGTAGGTAGGGTTAGTAGGACTATAACAACAGTAGGTAGGGCTCACAGTAGGTAGAGTTAGTAGGACTATAACAACAGTAGGTAGAGTTAGTAGGACTATAACAACAGTAGGTAGAGTTAGAGTTAGTAGGACTATAACAACAGTAGGTAGGGTTAGTAGGACTATAACAACAGTAGGTAGGGTTAGAGTTAGTAGGACTATAACAACAGTAGGTAGGGTTAGTAGGACTATAACAACAGTAGGTAGAGTTAGTAGGACTATAACAACAGTAGGTAGGGTAGAGTTAGTAGGACTATAACAACAGTAGGTAGGTTAGAGTTAGTAGGACTATAACAACAGTAGGTAGAGTTAGTAGGACTATAACAACAGTAGGTAGAGTTAGAGTTAGTAGGACTATAACAACAGTAGGTAGAGTTAGTAGGACTATAACAACAGTAGGTAGGGTTAGTAGGACTATAACAACAGTAGGGTAGAGTTAGTAGGACTATAACAACAGTAGGTAGAGTTAGTAGGGACTATAACAACAGTAGGTAGGTTAGAGTTAGTAGGACTATAACAACAGTAGGTAGGTTAGAGTTAGTAGGACTATAACAACAGTAGGTAGAGTTAGAGTTAGTAGGACTATAACAACAGTAGGTAGGGTTAGTAGGACTATAACAACAGTAGGTAGAGTTAGTAGGACTATAACAACAGTAGGTAGGGTTAGTAGGACTATAACAACAGTAGGTAGGGTTAGAGTTAGTAGGACTATAACAACAGTAGGTAGAGTTAGAGTTAGTAGGACTATAACAACAGTAGGTAGAGTTAGTAGTAGGACTATAACAACAGTAGGTAGTTAGTAGGACTAAACAACAGTAGGTAGAGTTAGTAGGACTATAACAACAGTAGGTAGGGTTAGAGTTAGTAGGACTATAACAACAGTAGGTAGGGTTAGTAGGACTATAACAACAGTAGGTAGGGTTAGAGTTAGTAGGACTATAACAACAGTAGGTAGAGTTAGTAGGACTATAACAACAGTAGGTAGAGTTAGTAGGACTATAACAACAGTAGGTAGGGTTAGAGTTAGTAGGACTATAACAACAGTAGGTAGAGTTAGTAGGACTATAACAACAGTAGGTAGAGTTAGTAGGACTATAACAACAGTAGGCAGGGTAGAGTTAGTAGGACTATAACAACAGTAGGTAGGGTTAGAGTTAGTAGGACTATAACAACAGTAGGTAGGGTTAGTAGGCTACGGTAGGGACTATAACAACAGTAGGTAGGTAGAGTTAGTAGGACTATAACAACAGTAGGTAGAGTTAGTAGGACTATAACAACAGTAGGTAGGGTTAGAGTAGGACTATAACAACAGTAGGTAGAGTTAGTAGGACTATAACAACAGTAGGTAGAGGTTAGTAGGACTATAACAACAGTAGGTAGGGTTAGAGTTAGTAGGACTATAACAACAGTAGGTAGGGTTAGTAGGACTATAACAACAGTAGGTAGAGTTAGTAGGACTATAACAACAGTAGGTAGAGTAAGTTAGTAGGACTATAACAACAGTAGGTGGGTTAGAGTTAGTAGGACTATAACAACAGTAGGTAGGGTTAGTAGGACTATAACAACAGTAGGTAGAGTTAGTAGGACTATAACAACAGTAGGTAGAGTTAGAGTTAGTAGGACTATAACAACAGTAGGTAGGGTTAGTAGGACTATAACAACAGTAGGTAGAGTTAGTAGGACTATAACAACAGTAGGTAGGGTTAGAGTTAGTAGGACTATAACAACAGTAGGTAGAGTTAGTAGGACTATAACAACAGTAGGTAGGGTTAGTAGGACTATAACAACAGTAGGTAGGGTTAGAGTTAGTAGGACTATAACAACAGTAGGTAGGGTTAGTAGGACTATAACAACAGTAGGTAGGGTTAGAGTTAGTAGGACTATAACAACAGTAGGTAGGGGTTAGTAGGACTATAACAACAGTGGTAGGTAGAGTTAGTAGGACTATAACAACAGTAGGTAGGGTTAGTAGGACTATAACAACAGTAGTAGGTAGAGTTAGTAGGACTATAACAACAGTAGGTAGAGTTAGTAGGACTATAACAACAGTAGGTAGAGTTAGAGTTAGTAGGACTATAACAACAGTAGGTAGAGTTAGTAGGACTATAACAACAGTAGGTAGAGTTAGTAGGACTATAACAACAGTAGGTAGGGTTAGAGTTAGTAGGACTATAACAACAGTAGGTAGGGTTAGAGTTAGTAGGACTATAACAACAGTAGGTAGAGTTAGTAGGACTATAACAACAGTAGGTAGAGTTAGAGTTAGTAGGACTATAACAACAGTAGGTAGAGTTAGTAGGACTATAACAACAGTAGGTAGAGTTAGAGTTAGTAGGACTATAACAACAGTAGGTAGAGTTAGTAGGACTATAACAACAGTAGGTAGAGTTAGTAGGACTATAACAACAGTAGGTAGGGTTAGAGTTAGTAGGACTATAACAACAGTAGGTAGAGTTAGTAGGACTATAACAACAGTAGGTAGAGTTAGAGTTAGTAGGACTATAACAACAGTAGGTAGAGTTAGAGTTAGTAGGACTATAACAACAGTAGGTAGGGTTAGAGTTAGTAGGACTATAACAACAGTAGGTAGGGTTAGTAGGACTATAACAACAGTAGGTAGAGTTAGTAGGACAATAACAACAGTAGGTAGGGTTAGTAGGACTATAACAACAGTAGGTAGAGTTAGTAGGACTATAACAACAGTAGGTAGAGTTAGTAGGACTATAACAACAGTAGGTAGAGTTAGAGTTAGTAGGACTATAACAACAGTAGGTAGAGTTAGTAGGACTATAACAACAGTAGGTAGAGTTAGTAGGACTATAACAACAGTAGGTAGGGTTAGAGTTAGTAGGACTATAACAACAGTAGGTAGGGTTAGAGTTAGTAGGACTATAACAACAGTAGGTAGAGTTAGTAGGACTATAACAACAGTAGGTAGAGTTAGAGTTAGTAGGACTATAACAACAGTAGGTAGAGTTAGTAGGACTATAACAACAGTAGGTAGAGTTAGTAGGACTATAACAACAGTAGGTAGGGTTAGAGTTAGTAGGACTATAACAACAGTAGGTAGGGTTAGAGTTAGTAGGACTATAACAACAGTAGGTAGAGTTAGTAGGACTATAACAACAGTAGGTAGAGTTAGTAGGACTATAACAACAGTAGGTAGGGTTAGAGTTAGTAGGACTATAACAACAGTAGGTAGAGTTAGTAGGACTATAACAACAGTAGGTAGGGTTAGAGTTAGTAGGACTATAACAACAGTAGGTAGGAGTTAGTAGGACTATAACAACAGTAGGTAGAGTTAGTAGGACTATAACAACAGTAAGGTAGAGTTAGTAGGACTATAACAACAGTAGGTAGGTTAGAGTTAGTAGGACTATAACAACAGTAGGTAGAGTTAGTAGGACTATAACAACAGTAGGTAGGGACTATAACAACAGTAGGTAGAGTTAGTAGGACTATAACAACAGTAGGTAGAGTTAGTAGGACTATAACAACAGTAGGTAGGGTTAGAGTTAGTAGGACTATAACAACAGTAGGTAGAGTTAGTAGGACTATAACAACAGTAGGTAGAGTTAGTAGGACTATAACAACAGTAGGTAGAGTTAGAGTTAGTAGGACTATAACAACAGTAGGTAGAGTTAGTAGGACTATAACAACAGTAGGTAGAGTTAGTAGGACTATAACAACAGTAGGTAGGGTTAGAGTTAGTAGGACTATAACAACAGTAGGTAGGGTTAGAGTTAGTAGAACTATAACAACAGTAGGTAGAGTTAGTAGGACTATAACAACAGTAGGTAGGGTTAGAGTTAGTAGGACTATAACAACAGTAGGTAGAGTTAGTAGGACTATAACAACAGTAGGTAGAGTTAGTAGGACTATAACAACAGTAGGTAGGGTTAGAGTTAGTAGGACTATAACAACAGTAGGTAGGGTCAGAGTTAGTAGGACTATAACAACAGTAGGTAGAGTTAGTAGGACTATAACAACAGTAGGTAGAGTTAGTAGGACTATAACAACAGTAGGTAGGGTTAGAGTTAGTAGGACTATAACAACAGTAGGTAGAGTTAGTAGGACTATAACAACAGTAGGTAGGGTTAGAGTTAGTAGGACTATAACAACAGTAGGGTAGAGTTAGTAGGACTATAACAACAGTAGGTAGAGTTAGAGTTAGTAGGACTATAACAACAGTAGGTAGAGTTAGTAGGACTATAACAACAGTAGGTAGAGTTAGTAGGACTATAACAACAGTAGGTAGGGTTAGAGTTAGTAGGACTATAACAACAGTAGGTAGAGTTAGTAGGACTATAACAACAGTAGGTAGAGTTAGTAGGACTATAACAACAGTAGGTAGAGTTAGTAGGACTATAACAACAGTAGGTAGGGTTAGAGTTAGTAGGACTATAACAACAGTAGGTAGAGTTAGTAGGACTATAACAACAGTAGGTAGGGTTAGAGTTAGTAGGACTATAACAACAGTAGGTAGAGTTAGTAGGACTATAACAACAGTAGGTAGAGTTAGTAGGACTATAACAACAGTAGGTAGGGTTAGTAGGACTATAACAACAGTAGGTAGGGTTAGAGTTAGTAGGACTATAACAACAGTAGGTAGGGTTAGAGTTAGTAGGACTATAACAACAGTAGGTAGGGTTAGTAGGACTATAACAACAGTAGGTAGGGTTAGTAGGACTATAACAACAGTAGGTAGGGGTAGAGTTAGTAGGACTATAACAACAGTAGGTAGGGTTAGAGTTAGTAGGACTATAACAACAGTAGGTAGGGTTAGTAGGACTATAACAACAGTAGGTAGAGTTAGTAGGACTATAACAACAGTAGGTAGAGTTAGAGTTAGTAGGACTATAACAACAGTAGGTAGGGTTAGAGTTAATAGGACTATAACAACAGTAGGTAGGGTTAGTAGGACTATAACAACAGTAGGTAGAGTTAGTAGGACTATAACAACAGTAGGTAGAGTTAGAGTTAGTAGGACTATAACAACAGTAGGTAGGGTTAGTAGGACTATAACAACAGTAGGTAGAGTTAGAGTTAGTAGGACTATAACAACAGTAGGTAGGGTTAGTAGGACTATAACAACAGTAGGTAGAGTTAGTAGGACTATAACAACAGGTGGTAGAGTTAGTAGGACTATAACAACAGTAGGTAGGGTTAGAGTTAGTAGGACTATAACAACAGTAGGTAGAGAGTTAGTAGGACTATAACAACAGTAGGTAGGGTTAGTAGGACTATAACAACAGTAGGTAGGGTTAGAGTTAGTAGGACTATAACAACAGTAGGTAGAGTTAGTAGGACTATAACAACAGTAGGTAGAGGTAGAGTTAGTAGGACTATAACAACAGTAGGTAGGGTTAGTAGGACTATAACAACAGCAGTAGGTAGAGTTAGTAGGACTATAACAACAGTAGGTAGGGTAGAGTTAGTAGGACTATAACAACAGTAGGTAGGTAGAGTTAGTAGGACTATAACAACAGTAGGTAGAGTTAGTAGGACTATAACAACAGTAGGTAGGGTTAGAGTTAGTAGGACTATAACAACAGTAGGTAGAGTTAGTAGGACTATAACAACAGTAGGTAGAGTTAGTAGGACTATAACAACAGTAGGTAGGGTTAGAGTTAGTAGGACTATAACAACAGTAGGTAGGGTTAGAGTTAGTAGAACTATAACAACAGTAGGTAGAGTTAGTAGGACTATAACAACAGTAGGTAGAGTTAGAGTTAGTAGGACTATAACAACAGTAGGTTAGAGTTAGTAGGACTATAACAACAGTAGGTAGAGTTAGAGTTAGTAGGACTATAACAACAGTAGGTAGAGTTAGTAGGACTATAACAACAGTAGGTAGAGTTAGTAGGACTATAACAACAGTAGGTAGGGTTAGAGTTAGTAGGACTATAACAACAGTAGGTAGAGTTAGTAGGACTATAACAACAGTAGGTAGGGTTAGAGTTAGTAGGACTATAACAACAGTAGGTAGGGTTAGAGTTAGTAGGACTATAACAACAGTAGGGGTAGAGTTAGTAGGACTATAACAACAGTAGGTAGAGTTAGTAGGACTATAACAACAGTAGGTAGAGTTAGTAGGACTATAACAACAGTAGGTAGAGTTAGTAGGACTATAACAACAGTAGGTAGGGTTAGTAGGACTATAACAACAGTAGGTAGAGTTAGTAGGACTATAACAACAGTAGGTAGAGTTAAAGTTAGTAGGACTATAACAACAGTAGGTAGAGTTAGTAGGACTATAACAACAGTAGGTAGGGTTAGTAGGACTATAACAACAGTAGGTAGGGTTAGAGTTAGTAGGACTATAACAACAGTAGGTAGGGTTAGAGTTAGTAGAACTATAACAACAGTAGGTAGAGTTAGTAGGACTATAACAACAGTAGGTAGGGTTAGTAGGACTATAACAACAGTAGGGTAGAGTTAGTAGGACTATAACAACAGTAGGTAGAGTTAGTAGGACTATAACAACAGTAGGTAGGGAGAGTTAGTAGGACTATAACAACAGTAGGTAGGGTTAGAGTTAGTAGGACTATAACAACAGTAGGTAGGGAGTTAGTAGGACTATAACAACAGTAGGTAGAGTTAGTAGGACTATAACAACAGTAGGTAGGGTTAGAGTTAGTAGGACTATAACAACAGTAGGTAGAGTTAGTAGGACTATAACAACAGTAGGTAGGGTTAGAGTTAGTAGGACTATAACAACAGTAGGTAGGTTAGAGTTAGTAGGACTATAACAACAGTAGGTAGGGTTAGAGTTAGTAGGACTATAACAACAGTAGGTAGGGTTGAGTAGGACTATAACAACAGTAGGTAGAGTTAGTAGGACTATAACAACAGTAGGTAGAGTTAGAGTTAGTAGGACTATAACAACAGTAGGTAGGGTTAGAGTTAGTAGGACTATAACAACAGTAGGTATGAGTTAGTAGGACTATAACAACAGTAGGTAGAGTTAGTAGGACTATAACAACAGTAGGTAGGGTTAGTAGGACTATAACAACAGTAGGTAGAGTTAGTAGGACTATAACAACAGTAGGTAGAGTTAGTAGGACTATAACAACAGTAGGTAGGGTTAGAGTTAGTAGGACTATAACAACAGTAGGTAGAGTTAGTAGGACTATAACAACAGTAGGTAGAGTTAGTAGGACTATAACAACAGTAGGTAGGGTTAGAGTTAGTAGGACTATAACAACAGTAGGTAGGGTTAGAGTTAGTAGGACTATAACAACAGTAGGTAGAGTTAGTAGGACTATAACAACAGTAGGTAGAGTTAGAGTTAGTAGGACTATAACAACAGTAGGTAGAGTTAGTAGGACTATAACAACAGTAGGTAGAGTTAGTAGGACTATAACAACAGTAGGTAGGGTTAGAGTTAGTAGGACTATAACAACAGTAGGTAGGGTTAGAGTTAGTAGGACTATAACAACAGTAGGTAGAGTTAGTAGGACTATAACAACAGTAGGTAGGTAGAGTTAGTAGGACTATAACAACAGTAGGTAGGGTTAGAGTTAGTAGGACTATAACAACAGTAGGTAGAGTTAGTAGGACTATAACAACAGTAGGTAGGGTTAGAGTTAGTAGGACTATAACAACAGTAGGTAGAGTTAGAGTTAGTAGGACTATAACAACAGTAGGTAGAGTTAGAGTTAGTAGGACTATAACAACAGTAGGTAGAGTTAGTAGGACTATAACAACAGTAGGTAGGGTTAGAGTTAGTAGGACTATAACAACAGTAGGTAGGGTTAGAGTTAGTAGGACTATAACAACAGTAGGTAGAGTTAGTAGGACTATAACAACAGTAGGTAGTTAGAGTTAGTAGGACTATAACAACAGTAGGTAGAGTTAGTAGGACTATAACAACAGTAGGTAGAGTTAGTAGGACTATAACAACAGTAGGTAGAGTTAGTAGGACTATAACAACAGTAGGTAGGGTTAGAGTTAGTAGGACTATAACAACAGTAGGTAGAGTTAGTAGGACTATAACAACAGTAGGTAGAGTTAGTAGGACTATAACAACAGTAGGTAGGGTTAGTAGGACTATAACAACAGTAGGTAGAGTTAGTAGGACTATAACAACAGTAGGTAGGGTTAGAGTTAGTAGGACTATAACAACAGTAGGTAGGGTAGAGTTAGTAGGACTATAACAACAGTAGGTAGAGTTAGTAGGACTATAACAACAGTAGGTAGGGTTAGAGTTAGTAGGACTATAACAACAGTAGGTAGGGGAGTTAGTAGGACTATAACAACAGTAGGTAGGGTTAGAGTTAGTAGGACTATAACAACAGTAGGTAGGGTTAGTAGGACTATAACAACAGTAGGTAGAGTTAGTAGGACTATAACAACAGTAGGTAGGGTTAGAGTTAGTAGGACTATAACAACAGTAGGTAGGGTTAGAGTTAGTAGGACTATAACAACAGTAGGTAGAGTTAGTAGGACTATAACAACAGTAGGTAGAGTTAGTAGGACTATAACAACAGTAGGTAGAGTTAGTAGGACTATAACAACAGTAGGTAGAGTTAGTAGGACTATAACAACAGTAGGTAGGGTTAGAGTTAGTAGGACTATAACAACAGTAGGTAGAGTTAGTAGGACTATAACAACAGTAGGTAGGGTTAGAGTTAGTAGGACTATAACAACAGTAGGTAGGGTTAGAGTTAGTAGGACTATAACAACAGTAGGTAGAGTTAGTAGGACTATAACAACAGTAGGTAGGGTTAGTAGGACTATAACAACAGTAGGTAGGGTTAGAGTTAGTAGGACTATAACAACAGTAGGTAGGGTTAGTAGGACTATAACAACAGTAGGTAGGGTTAGAGTTAGTAGGACTATAACAACAGTAGGTAGGGTAGTTAGTAGGACTATAACAACAGTAGGTAGAGTTAGTAGGACTATAACAACAGTAGGTAGGGTTAGTAGGACTATAACAACAGTAGGTAGGGTTAGTAGGACTATAACAACAGTAGGTAGAGTTAGTAGGACTATAACAACAGTAGGTAGAGTTAGTAGGACTATAACAACAGTAGGTAGAGTTAGTAGGACTATAACAACAGTAGGTAGAGTAGAGTTAGTAGGACTATAACAACAGTAGGTAGGGTTAGAGTTAGTAGGACTATAACAACAGTAGGTAGGGTTAGAGTTAGTAGAACTATAACAACAGTAGGTAGAGTTAGTAGGACTATAACAACAGTAGGTAGAGTTAGAGTTAGTAGGACTATGACAACAGTAGGTAGAGTTAGTAGGACTATAACAACAGTAGGTAGAGTTAGTAGGACTATAACAACAGTAGGTAGGGTTAGAGTTAGTAGGACTATAACAACAGTAGGTAGGGTCAGAGTTAGTAGGACTATAACAACAGTAGGTAGAGTTAGTAGGACTATAACAACAGTAGGTAGAGTTAGTAGGACTATAACAACAGTAGGTAGGGTTAGAGTTAGTAGGACTATAACAACAGTAGGTAGAGTTAGTAGGACTATAACAACAGTAGGTAGGGTTAGAGTTAGTAGGACTATAACAACAGTAGGTAGAGTTAGTAGGACTATAACAACAGTAGGTAGAGTTAAAGTTAGTAGGACTATAACAACAGTAGGTAGAGTTAGTAGGACTATAACAACAGTAGGTAGGGTTAGTAGGACTATAACAACAGTAGGTAGAGTTAGAGTTAGTAGGACTATAACAACAGTAGGTAGAGTTAGTAGGACTATAACAACAGTAGGTAGAGTTAGTAGGACTATAACAACAGTAGGTAGAGTTAGTAGGACTATAACAACAGTAGGTAGGGTTAGAGTTAGTAGGACTATAACAACAGTAGGTAGAGTTAGTAGGACTATAACAACAGTAGGTAGGGTTAGAGTTAGTAGGACTATAACAACAGTAGGTAGAGTTAGAGTTAGTAGGACTATAACAACAGTAGGTAGAGTTAGTAGGACTATAACAACAGTAGGTAGGGTTAGTAGGACTATAACAACAGTAGGTAGAGTTAGAGTTAGTAGGACTATAACAACAGTAGGTAGGGTTAGAGTTAGTAGGACTATAACAACAGTAGGTAGGGTTAGTAGGACTATAACAACAGTAGGTAGGGTTAGTAGGACTATAACAACAGTAGGAGGGTAGAGTTAGTAGGACTATAACAACAGTAGGTAGGGTTAGAGTTAGTAGGACTATAACAACAGTAGGTAGGGTTAGTAGGACTATAACAACAGTAGGTAGAGTTAGTAGGACTATAACAACAGTAGGTAGAGTTAAAGTTAGTAGGACTATAACAACAGTAGGTAGGGTTAGAGTTAGTAGGACTATAACAACAGTAGGTAGGGTTAGTAGGACTATAACAACAGTAGGTAGAGTTAGTAGGACTATAACAACAGTAGGTAGAGTTAAAGTTAGTAGGACTATAACAACAGTAGGTAGAGTTAGTAGGACTATAACAACAGTAGGTAGGGTTAGTAGGACTATAACAACAGTAGTTAGAGTTAGTAGGACTATAACAACAGTAGGTAGAGTTAGAGTTAGTAGGACTATAACAACAGTAGGTAGGGTTAGTAGGACTATAACAACAGTAGGTAGGGTTAGAGTTAGTAGGACTATAACAACAGTAGGTAGGGTTAGAGTTAGTAGGACTATAACAACAGTAGGTAGAGTTAGTAGGACTATAACAACAGTAGGTAGGGTTAGTAGGACTATAACAACAGTAGGTAGGGTTAGAGTTAGTAGGACTATAACAACAGTAGGTAGGGTTAGTAGGACTATAACAACAGTAGGTAGGGTTAGAGTTAGTGGGACTATAACAACAGTAGGTAGGGTTAGTAGGACTATAACAACAGTAGGTAGAGTTAGTAGGACAATAACAACAGTAGGTAGGGTTAGTAGGACTATAACAACAGTAGGTAGAGTTAGTAGGACTATAACAACAGTAGGTAGAGTTAGTAGGACTATAACAACAGTAGGTAGAGTTAGAGTTAGTAGGACTATAACAACAGTAGGTAGAGTTAGTAGGACTATAACAACAGTAGGTAGAGTTAGTAGGACTATAACAACAGTAGGTAGGGTTAGAGTTAGTAGGACTATAACAACAGTAGGTAGGGTTAGAGTTAGTAGAACTATAACAACAGTAGGTAGAGTTAGTAGGACTATAACAACAGTAGGTAGAGTTAGAGTTAGTAGGACTATGACAACAGTAGGTAGAGTTAGTAGGACTATAACAACAGTAGGTAGAGTTAGAGTTAGTAGGACTATAACAACAGTAGGTAGAGTTAGTAGGACTATAACAACAGTAGGTAGAGTTAGTAGGACTATAACAACAGTAGGTAGGGTTAGAGTTAGTAGGACTATAACAACAGTAGGTAGAGTTAGTAGGACTATAACAACAGTAGGTAGAGTTAGTAGGACTATAACAACAGTAGGTAGGGTTAGAGTTAGTAGGACTATAACAACAGTAGGTAGGGTTAGAGTTAGTAGGACTATAACAACAGTAGGTAGAGTTAGTAGGACTATAACAACAGTAGGTAGAGTTAGTAGGACTATAACAACAGTAGGGGGTAGAGTTAGTAGGACTATAACAACAGTAGGTAGGGTTAGTAGGACTATAACAACAGTAGGTAGGGTTAGAGTTAGTAGGACTATAACAACAGTAGGTAGGGTTAGTAGGACTATAACAACAGTAGGTAGAGTTAGTAGGACAATAACAACAGTAGGTAGGGTTAGTAGGACTATAACAACAGTAGGTAGAGTTAGTAGGACTATAACAACAGTAGGTAGAGTTAGTAGGACTATAACAACAGTAGGTAGAGTTAGAGTTAGTAGGACTATAACAACAGTAGGTAGAGTTAGTAGGACTATAACAACAGTAGGTAGAGTTAGTAGGACTATAACAACAGTAGGTAGGGTTAGAGTTAGTAGGACTATAACAACAGTAGGTAGGGTTAGAGTTAGTAGAACTATAACAACAGTAGGTAGAGTTAGTAGGACTATAACAACAGTAGGTAGAGTTAGAGTTAGTAGGACTATAACAACAGTAGGTAGAGTTAGTAGGACTATAACAACAGTAGGTAGAGTTAGTAGGACTATAACAACAGTAGGTAGAGTTAGTAGGACTATAACAACAGTAGGTAGGAGGTTAGTAGGACTATAACAACAGTAGGTAGGGTTAGAGTTAGTAGGACTATAACAACAGTAGGTAGAGTTAGTAGGACTATAACAACAGTAGGTAGAGTTAGAGTTAGTAGGACTATAACAACAGTAGGTAGAGTTAGAGTTAGTAGGACTATAACAACAGTAGGTAGGGTTAGAGTTAGTAGGACTATAACAACAGTAGGTAGGGTTAGTAGGACTATAACAACAGTAGGTAGAGTTAGTAGGACAATAACAACAGTAGGTAGGGTTAGTAGGACTATAACAACAGTAGGTAGAGTTAGTAGGACTATAACAACAGTAGGTAGAGTTAGTAGGACTATAACAACAGTAGGTAGGGTTAGAGTTAGTAGGACTATAACAACAGTAGGTAGAGTTAGTAGGACTATAACAACAGTAGGTAGAGTTAGTAGGACTATAACAACAGTAGGTAGGGTTAGAGTTAGTAGGACTATAACAACAGTAGGTAGGGTTAGAGTTAGTAGGACTATAACAACAGTAGGTAGAGTTAGTAGGACTATAACAACAGTAGGTAGGGTTAGAGTTAGTAGGACTATAACAACAGTAGGTAGAGTTAGTAGGACTATAACAACAGTAGGTAGAGTTAGTAGGACTATAACAACAGTAGGTAGGGTTAGAGTTAGTAGGACTATAACAACAGTAGGTAGGGTTAGAGTTAGTAGGACTATAACAACAGTAGGTAGAGTTAGTAGGACTATAACAACAGTAGGTAGAGTTAGTAGGACTATAACAACAGTAGGTAGGGTTAGAGTTAGTAGGACTATAACAACAGTAGGTAGAGTTAGTAGGACTATAACAACAGTAGGTAGGGTTAGAGTTAGTAGGACTATAACAACAGTAGGTAGAGTTAGTAGGACTATAACAACAGTAGGTAGAGTTAAAGTTAGTAGGACTATAACAACAGTAGGTAGAGTTAGTAGGACTATAACAACAGTAGGTAGGGTTAGTAGGACTATAACAACAGTAGGTAGAGTTAGAGTTAGTAGGACTATAACAACAGTAGGTAGAGTTAGTAGGACTATAACAACAGTAGGTAGAGTTAGTAGGACTATAACAACAGTAGGTAGAGTTAGTAGGACTATAACAACAGTAGGTAGGGTTAGAGTTAGTAGGACTATAACAACAGTAGGTAGAGTTAGTAGGACTATAACAACAGTAGGTAGGGTTAGAGTTAGTAGGACTATAACAACAGTAGGTAGAGTTAGAGTTAGTAGGACTATAACAACAGTAGGTAGAGTTAGTAGGACTATAACAACAGTAGGTAGGGTTAGTAGGACTATAACAACAGTAGGTAGAGTTAGAGTTAGTAGGACTATAACAACAGTAGGTAGGGTTAGTAGGACTATAACAACAGTAGGTAGGGTTAGTAGGACTATAACAACAGTAGGTAGGGTTAGAGTTAGTAGGACTATAACAACAGTAGGTAGGGTTAGAGTTAGTAGGACTATAACAACAGTAGGTAGGGTTAGTAGGACTATAACAACAGTAGGTAGAGTTAGTAGGACTATAACAACAGTAGGTAGAGTTAAAGTTAGTAGGACTATAACAACAGTAGGTAGGGTTAGAGTTAGTAGGACTATAACAACAGTAGGTAGGGTTAGTAGGACTATAACAACAGTAGGTAGAGTTAGTAGGACTATAACAACAGTAGGTAGAGTTAAAGTTAGTAGGACTATAACAACAGTAGGTAGAGTTAGTAGGACTATAACAACAGTAGGTAGGGTTAGTAGGACTATAACAACAGTAGTTAGAGTTAGTAGGACTATAACAACAGTGGGTAGAGTTAGAGTTAGTAGGACTATAACAACAGTAGGTAGGGTTAGTAGGACTATAACAACAGTAGGTAGGGTTAGAGTTAGTAGGACTATAACAACAGTAGGAGGGTAGAGTTAGTAGGACTATAACAACAGTAGGTAGAGTTAGAGTTAGTAGGACTATAACAACAGTAGGTAGGGTTAGTAGGACTATAACAACAGTAGGTAGGGTTAGAGTTAGTAGGACTATAACAACAGTAGGTAGGGTTAGTAGGACTATAACAACAGTAGGTAGAGTTAGTAGGACTATAACAACAGTAGGTAGGGTTAGTAGGACTATAACAACAGTAGGTAGTTAGAGTTAGTAGGACTATAACAACAGTAGGTAGAGTTAGTAGGACTATAACAACAGTAGGTAGAGTTAGTAGGACTATAACAACAGTAGGTAGAGTTAGTAGGACTATAACAACAGTAGGTAGGGTTAGAGTTAGTAGGACTATAACAACAGTAGGTAGAGTTAGTAGGACTATAACAACAGTAGGTAGAGTTAGTAGGACTATAACAACAGTAGGTAGGGTTAGAGTTAGTAGGACTATAACAACAGTAGGTAGAGTTAGTAGGACTATAACAACAGTAGGTAGAGTTAGAGTTAGTAGGACTATAACAACAGTAGGTAGAGTTAGTAGGACTATAACAACAGTAGGGAGTAGAGTTAGTAGGTCTATAACAACAGTAGGTAGGGTTAGTAGGACTATAACAACAGTAGGTAGAGTTAGTAGGACTATAACAACAGTAGGTAGAGTTAGAGTTAGTAGGACTATAACAACAGTAGGTAGGGTTAGTAGGACTATAACAGTAGGTAGGGTTAGAGTTAGTAGGACTATAACAACAGTAGGTAGTGTTAGTAGGACTATAACAACAGTAGGTAGAGTTAGTAGGACTATAACAACAGTAGGTATGGTTAGAGTTAGTAGGACTATAACAACACTAGGTAGAGTTAGAGTTAGTAGGACTATAACAACAGTAGGTAGAGTTAGTAGGACTATAACAACAGTAGGTAGAGTTAGTAGGACTATAACAACAGTAGGTAGGGTTAGAGTTAGTAGGACTATAACAACAGTAGGTAGAGTTAGTAGGACTATAACAACAGTAGGTAGGGTTAGAGTTAGTAGGACTATAACAACAGTAGGTAGAGTTAGAGTTAGTAGGACTATAACAACAGTAGGTAGGGTTAGTAGGACTATAACAACAGTAGGTAGGTTTAGAGTTAGTAGAACTATAACAACAGTAGGTAGGTTTAGAGTTAGTAGGACTATAACAACAGTAGGTAGAGTTAGAGTTAGTAGGACTATAACAACAGTAGGTAGAGTTAGAGTTAGTAGAACTATAACAACAGTAGGTAGAGTTAGTAGGACTATAACAACAGTAGGTAGAGTTAGAGTTAGTAGGACTATAACAACAGTAGGTAGAGTTAGAGTTAGTAGGACTATAACAACAGTAGGTAGAGTTAGTAGGACTATAACAACAGTAGGTAGGGTTAGAGTTAGTAGGACTATAACAACAGTAGGTAGGGTTAGAGTTAGTAGGACTATAACAACAGTAGGTAGAGTTAGAGTTAGTAGGACTATAACAACAGTAGGTAGAGTTAGTAGGACTATAACAACAGTAGGTAGGGTTAGTAGGACTATAACAACAGTAGGTAGAGTTAGAGTTAGTAGGACTATAACAACAGTAGGTAGGGTTAGAGTTAGTAGGACTATAACAACAGTAGGTAGGGTTAGTAGGACTATAACAACAGTAGGTAGGGTTAGTAGGACTATAACAACAGTAGGTAGGGTTAGAGTTAGTAGGACTATAACAACAGTAGGTAGGGTTAGAGTTAGTAGGACTATAACAACAGTAGGTAGGGTTAGTAGGACTATAACAACAGTAGGTAGAGTTAGTAGGACTATAACAACAGTAGGTAGAGTTAGAGTTAGTAGGACTATAACAACAGTAGGTAGGGTTAGAGTTAGTAGGACTATAACAACAGTAGGTAGGGTTAGTAGGACTATAACAACAGTAGGTAGAGTTAGTAGGACTATAACAACAGTAGGTAGAGTTAAAGTTAGTAGGACTATAACAACAGTAGGTAGAGTTAGTAGGACTATAACAACAGTAGGTAGGGTTAGTAGGACTATAACAACAGTAGTTAGAGTTAGTAGGACTATAACAACAGTGGGTAGAGTTAGAGTTAGTAGGACTATAACAACAGTAGGTAGGGTTAGTAGGACTATAACAACAGTAGGTAGGGTTAGAGTTAGTAGGACTATAACAACAGTAGGTAGGGTTAGAGTTAGTAGGACTATAACAACAGTAGGTAGAGTTAGTAGGACTATAACAACAGTAGGTAGGGTTAGTAGGACTATAACAACAGTAGGTAGGGTTAGAGTTAGTAGGACTATAACAACAGTAGGTAGGGTTAGTAGGACTATAACAACAGTAGGTAGGGTTAGAGTTAGTGGGACTATAACAACAGTAGGTAGGGTTAGTAGGACTATAACAACAGTAGGTAGAGTTAGTAGGACTATAACAACAGTAGGTAGGGTTAGTAGGACTATAACAACAGTAGGTAGAGTTAGTAGGACTATAACAACAGTAGGTAGAGTTAGTAGGACTATAACAACAGTAGGTAGAGTTAGAGTTAGTAGGACTATAACAACAGTAGGTAGAGTTAGTAGGACTATAACAACAGTAGGTAGAGTTAGTAGGACTATAACAACAGTAGGTAGGGTTAGAGTTAGTAGGACTATAACAACAGTAGGTAGGGTTAGAGTTAGTAGAACTATAACAACAGTAGGTAGAGTTAGTAGGACTATAACAACAGTAGGTAGAGTTAGAGTTAGTAGGACTATGACAACAGTAGGTAGAGTTAGTAGGACTATAACAACAGTAGGTAGAGTTAGAGTTAGTAGGACTATAACAACAGTAGGTAGAGTTAGTAGGACTATAACAACAGTAGGTAGAGTTAGAGTTAGTAGGACTATAACAACAGTAGGTAGAGTTAGTAGGACTATAACAACAGTAGGTAGAGTTAGAGTTAGTAGGACTATAACAACAGTAGGTAGGGTTAGTAGGACTATAACAGTAGGTAGGGTTAGAGTTAGTAGGACTATAACAACAGTAGGTAGTGTTAGTAGGACTATAACAACAGTAGGTAGAGTTAGTAGAACTATAACAACAGTAGGTATGGTTAGAGTTAGTAGGACTATAACAACACTAGGTAGAGTTAGAGTTAGTAGGACTATAACAACAGTAGGTAGAGTTAGTAGGACTATAACAACAGTAGGTAGAGTTAGTAGGACTATAACAACAGTAGGTAGGGTTAGAGTTAGTAGGACTATAACAACAGTAGGTAGAGTTAGTAGGACTATAACAACAGTAGGTAGGGTTAGAGTTAGTAGGACTATAACAACAGTAGGTAGAGTTAGAGTTAGTAGGACTATAACAACAGTAGGTAGGGTTAGTAGGACTATAACAACAGTAGGTAGGGTTAGAGTTAGTAGGACTATAACAACAGTAGGTAGGGTTAGAGTTAGTAGGACTATAACAACAGTAGGTAGGGTTAGAGTTAGTAGGACTATAACAACAGTAGGTAGAGTTAGAGTTAGTAGAACTATAACAACAGTAGGTAGAGTTAGTAGGACTATAACAACAGTAGGTAGAGTTAGAGTTAGTAGGACTATAACAACAGTAGGTAGAGTTAGAGTTAGTAGGACTATAACAACAGTAGGTAGGGTTAGAGTTAGTAGGACTATAACAACAGTAGGTAGGGTTAGAGTTAGTAGGACTATAACAACAGTAGGGGGTAGAGTTAGTAGGACTATAACAACAGTAGGGGGTAGAGTTAGTAGGACTATAACAACAGTAGGTAGAGTTAGAGTTAGTAGGACTATAACAACAGTAGGTAGAGTTAGTAGGACTATAACAACAGTAGGTAGAGTTAGAGTTAGTAGGACTATAACAACAGTAGGTAGGGTTAGTAGGACTATAACAACAGTAGGTAGAGTTAGTAGGACTATAACAACAGTAGGTAGGGTTAGAGTTAGTAGGACTATAACAACAGTAGGTAGAGTTAGTAGGACTATAACAACAGTAGGTAGAGTTAGTAGGACTATAACAACAGTAGGTAGGGTTAGAGTTAGTAGGACTATAACAACAGTAGGTAGGGTTAGAGTTAGTAGGACTATAACAACAGTAGGTAGAGTTAGTAGGACTATAACAACAGTAGGTAGGGTTAGAGTTAGTAGGACTATAACAACAGTAGGTAGAGTTAGAGTTAGTAGGACTATAACAACAGTAGGTAGGGTTAGAGTTAGTAGGACTATAACAACAGTAGGTAGGGTTAGAGTTAGTAGGACTATAACAACAGTAGGTAGAGTTAGAGTTAGTAGGACTATAACAACAGTAGGTAGAGTTAGTAGGACTATAACAACAGTAGGTAGAGTTAGTAGGACTATAACAACAGTAGGTAGGGTTAGAGTTAGTAGGACTATAACAACAGTAGGTAGAGTTAGTAGGACTATAACAACAGTAGGTAGAGTTAGTAGGACTATAACAACAGTAGGTAGGGTTAGAGTTAGTAGGACTATAACAACAGTAGGTAGAGTTAGAGTTAGTAGGACTATAACAACAGTAGGTAGGGTTAGTAGGACTATAACAACAGTAGGTAGGGTTAGAGTTAGTAGGACTATAACAACAGTAGGTAGGGTTAGAGTTGTAGGACTATAACAACAGTAGGTAGAGTTAGTAGGACTATAACAACAGTAGGTAGAGTTAGAGTTAGTAGGACTATAACAACAGTAGGTAGAGTTAGTAGGACTATAACAACAGTAGGTGGTAGAGTTAGTAGGACTATAACAACAGTAGGTAGAGTTAGTAGGACTATAACAACAGTAGGTAGAGTTAGTAGGACTATAACAACAGTAGGTAGAGTTAGTAGGACTATAACAACAGTAGGTAGGGGTTAGAGTTAGTAGGACTATAACAACAGTAGGTAGGGTTAGTAGGACTATAACAACAGTAGGTAGGTAGAGTTAGTAGGACTATAACAACAGTAGGTAGGGTTAGAGTTAGTAGGACTATAACAACAGTAGGTAGAGTTAGAGTTAGTAGGACTATAACAACAGTAGGTAGGGGTTAGAGTTAGTAGGACTATAACAACAGTAGGTAGGGTTAGAGTTAGTAGGACTATAACAACAGTAGGTAGAGTTAGAGTTAGTAGGACTATAACAACAGTAGGTAGAGTTAGTAGGACTATAACAACAGTAGGTAGAGTTAGTAGGACTATAACAACAGTAGGTAGGGTTAGAGTTAGTAGGACTATAACAACAGTAGGTAGAGTTAGTAGGACTATAACAACAGTAGGTAGGGTTAGTAGGACTATAACAACAGTAGGTAGAGTTAGTAGGACTATAACAACAGTAGGTAGAGTTAGTAGGACTATAACAACAGTAGGTAGGGTTAGAGTTAGTAGGACTATAACAACAGTAGGTAGAGTTAGAGTTAGTAGGACTATAACAACAGTAGGTAGGGTTAGTAGGACTATAACAACAGTAGGTAGGGTTAGAGTTAGTAGAACTATAACAACAGTAGGTAGGGTTAGAGTTAGTAGGACTATAACAACAGTAGGTAGAGTTAGTAGGACTATAACAACAGTAGGTAGGGTTAGAGTTAGTAGAACTATAACAACAGTAGGTAGGGTTAGAGTTAGTAGAACTATAACAACAGTAGGTAGGGTTAGAGTTAGTAGGACTATAACAACAGTAGGTAGAGTTAGAGTTAGTAGGACTATAACAACAGTAGGTAGGGTTAGAGTTAGTAGGACTATAACAACAGTAGGTAGAGTTAGAGTTAGTAGGACTATAACAACAGTAGGTAGAGTTAGTAGGACTATAACAACAGTAGGTAGAGTTAGAGTTAGTAGGACTATAACAACAGTAGGTAGAGTTAGTAGGACTATAACAACAGTAGGTAGAGTTAGTAGGACTATAACAACAGTAGGTAGAGTTAGTAGGACTATAACAACAGTAGGTAGAGTTAGAGTTAGTAGGACTATAACAACAGTAGGTAGAGTTAGTAGGACTATAACAACAGTAGGTAGAGTTAGTAGGACTATAACAACAGTAGGTAGGGTTAGAGTTAGTAGGACTATAACAACAGTAGGTAGGGTTAGAGTTAGTAGGACTATAACAACAGTAGGTAGAGTTAGTAGGACTATAACAACAGTAGGTAGAGTTAGAGTTAGTAGGACTATAACAACAGTAGGTAGAGTTAGTAGGACTATAACAACAGTAGGATAGAGTTAGTAGGACTATAACAACAGTAGGTAGAGTTAGTAGGACTATAACAACAGTAGGTAGGGTAGAGTTAGTAGGACTATAACAACAGTAGGTAGAGTTAGTAGGACTATAACAACAGTAGGTAGGGTTAGAGTTAGTAGGACTATAACAACAGTAGGTAGAGTTAGTAGGACTATAACAACAGTAGGTAGAGTTAGTAGGACTATAACAACAGTAGGTAGGGTTAGAGTTAGTAGGACTATAACAACAGTAGGTAGAGTTAGAGTTAGTAGGACTATAACAACAGTAGGTAGAGTTAGTAGGACTATAACAACAGTAGGTAGAGTTAGTAGGACTATAACAACAGTAGGTAGGGTTAGAGTTAGTAGGACTATAACAACAGTAGGTAGAGTTAGTAGGACTATAACAACAGTAGGTAGGGTTAGAGTTAGTAGGACTATAACAACAGTAGGTAGGTTTAGAGTTAGTAGGACTATAACAACAGTAGGTAGGTAGAGTTAGTAGGACTATAACAACAGTAGGTAGGGTTAGAGTTAGTAGAACTATAACAACAGTAGGTAGGGTTAGAGTTAGTAGGACTATAACAACAGTAGGTAGAGTTAGAGTTAGTAGGACTATAACAACAGTAGGTAGAGTTAGAGTTAGTAGGACTATAACAACAGTAGGTAGAGTTAGTAGGACTATAACAACAGTAGGTAGGGTTAGAGTTAGTAGGACTATAACAACAGTAGGTAGGGTTAGTAGGACTATAACAACAGTAGGTTAGAGTTAGTAGGACTATAACAACAGTAGGTAGAGTTAGAGTTAGTAGGACTATAACAACAGTAGGTAGGGTTAGTAGGACTATAACAACAGTAGGTAGAGTTAGTAGGACTATAACAACAGTAGGTAGGGTTAGAGTTAGTAGGACTATAACAACAGTAGGTAGGGTTAGAGTTAGTAGGACTATAACAACAGTAGGTAGGGTTAGTAGGACTATAACAACAGTAGGTAGGGTTAGAGTTAGTAGGACTATAACAACAGTAGGTAGAGTTAGAGTTAGTAGGACTATAACAACAGTAGGTAGAGTTAGAGTTAGTAGGACTATAACAACAGTAGGTAGAGTTAGTAGGACTATAACAACAGTAGGTAGAGTTAGTAGGACTATAACAACAGTAGGTAGAGTTAGTAGGACTATAACAACAGTAGGTAGGGTTAGTAGGACTATAACAACAGTAGGTAGAGTTAGAGTTAGTAGGACTATAACAACAGTAGGTAGAGTTAGTAGGACTATAACAACAGTAGGTAGAGTTAGTAGGACTATAACAACAGTAGGTAGGGTTAGAGTTAGTAGGACTATAACAACAGTAGGTAGAGTTAGTAGGACTATAACAACAGTAGGTAGAGTTAGTAGGACTATAACAACAGTAGGTAGAGTTAGAGTTAGTAGGACTATAACAACAGTAGGTAGAGTTAGAGTTAGTAGGACTATAACAACAGTAGGTAGAGAGTTAGTAGGACTATAACAACAGTAGGTAGGGTTAGAGTTAGTAGGACTATAACAACAGTAGGTAGGGTTAGAGTTAGTAGGACTATAACAACAGTAGGTAGAGTTAGTAGGGACTATAACAACAGTAGGTAGAGTTAGAGTTAGTAGGACTATAACAACAGTAGGTAGAGTTAGTAGGACTATAACAACAGTAGGTAGAGTTAGAGTTAGTAGGACTATAACAACAGTAGGTAGGGTTAGAGTTAGTAGGACTATAACAACAGTAGGTAGGGTTAGAGTTAGTAGGACTATAACAACAGTAGGTAGAGTTAGTAGGACTATAACAACAGTAGGTAGAGTTAGAGTTAGTAGGACTATAACAACAGTAGGTAGGGTTAGAGTTAGTAGGACTATAACAACAGTAGGTAGAGTTAGTAGGACTATAACAACAGTAGGTAGGGTTAGAGTTAGTAGGACTATAACAACAGTAGGTAGGGTTAGAGTTAGTAGGACTATAACAACAGTAGGTAGAGTTAGTAGGACTATAACAACAGTAGGTAGAGTTAGTAGGACTATAACAACAGTAGGTAGGGTTAGAGTTAGTAGGACTATAACAACAGTAGGTAGAGTTAGAGTTAGTAGGACTATAACAACAGTAGGTAGAGTTAGTAGGACTATAACAACAGTAGGTAGAGTTAGTAGGACTATAACAACAGTAGGTAGGGTTAGAGTTAGTAGGACTATAACAACAGTAGGTAGAGTTAGTAGGACTATAACAACAGTAGGTAGGGTTAGAGTTAGTAGGACTATAACAACAGTAGGTAGAGTTAGTAGGACTATAACAACATGGTAGGTAGAGTTAGTAGGACTATAACAACAGTAGGTAGAGTTAGTAGGACTATAACAACAGTAGGTAGGTAGAGTTAGTAGGACTATAACAACAGTAGGTAGGGTTAGAGTTAGTAGGACTATAACAACAGTAGGTAGGTTAGAGTTAGTAGGACTATAACAACAGTAGGTAGAGTTAGTAGGACTATAACAACAGTAGGTAGGGTTAGAGTTAGTAGGACTATAACAACAGTAGGTAGGGTTAGAGTTAGTAGGACTATAACAACAGTAGGTAGAGTTAGTAGGACTATAACAACAGTAGGTAGGGTTAGAGTTAGTAGGACTATAACAACAGTAGGTAGAGTTAGTAGGACTATAACAACAGTAGGTAGAGTTAGAGTTAGTAGGACTATAACAACAGTAGGTAGGGTTAGAGTTAGTAGGACTATAACAACAGTAGGTAGGGTTAGAGTTAGTAGGACTATAACAACAGTAGGTAGAGTTAGTAGGACTATAACAACAGTAGGTAGAGTTAGAGTTAGTAGGACTATAACAACAGTAGGTAGAGTTAGTAGGACTATAACAACAGTAGGTAGGGTTAGAGTTAGTAGGACTATAACAACAGTAGGTAGAGTTAGTAGGACTATAACAACAGTAGGTAGAGTTAGTAGGACTATAACAACAGTAGGTAGGTTAGAGTTAGTAGGACTATAACAACAGTAGGTAGGGTTAGAGTTAGTAGGACTATAACAACAGTAGGTAGAGTTAGTAGGACTATAACAACAGTAGGTAGAGTTAGTAGGACTATAACAACAGTAGGTAGGGTTAGAGTTAGTAGGACTATAACAACAGTAGGGTAGAGTTAGTAGGACTATAACAACAGTAGGTAGAGTTAGTAGGACTATAACAACAGTAGGTAGAGTTAGTAGGACTATAACAACAGTAGGTAGGGTTAGAGTTAGTAGGACTATAACAACAGTAGGTAGAGTTAGTAGGACTATAACAACAGTAGGTAGGGTTAGAGTTAGTAGGACTATAACAACAGTAGGTAGGGTTAGAGTTAGTAGGACTATAACAACAGTAGGTAGAGTTAGTAGGACTATAACAACAGTAGGTAGGTAGAGTTAGTAGGACTATAACAACAGTAGGTAGGGTTAGAGTTAGTAGAACTATAACAACAGTAGGTAGGGTTAGAGTTAGTAGGACTATAACAACAGTAGGTAGAGTTAGAGTTAGTAGGACTATAACAACAGTAGGTAGAGTTAGTAGGACTATAACAACAGTAGGTAGAGTTAGAGTTAGTAGGACTATAACAACAGTAGGTAGGGTTAGTAGGACTATAACAACAGTAGGTAGAGTTAGTAGGACTATAACAACAGTAGGTAGAGTTAGAGTTAGTAGGACTATAACAACAGTAGGTAGGGTTAGTAGGACTATAACAACAGTAGGTAGAGTTAGTAGGACTATAACAACAGTAGGTAGGGTTAGAGTTAGTAGGACTATAACAACAGTAGGTAGGGTTAGAGTTAGTAGGACTATAACAACAGTAGGTAGGGTTAGTAGGACTATAACAACAGTAGGTAGGGTTAGAGTTAGTAGGACTATAACAACAGTAGGTAGAGTTAGAGTTAGTAGGACTATAACAACAGTAGGTAGGGTTAGAGTTAGTAGGACTATAACAACAGTAGGTAGAGTTAGTAGGACTATAACAACAGTAGGTAGGGTTAGTAGGACTATAACAACAGTAGGTAGAGTTAGTAGGACTATAACAACAGTAGGTAGGGTTAGAGTTAGTAGGACTATAACAACAGTAGGTAGAGTTAGAGTTAGTAGGACTATAACAACAGTAGGTAGAGTTAGTAGGACTATAACAACAGTAGGTAGAGTTAGTAGGACTATAACAACAGTAGGTAGGGTTAGAGTTAGTAGGACTATAACAACAGTAGGTAGAGTTAGTAGGACTATAACAACAGTAGGTAGAGTTAGTAGGACTATAACAACAGTAGGTAGGGTTAGAGTTAGTAGGACTATAACAACAGTAGGTAGAGTTAGTAGGACTATAACAACAGTAGGTAGGGTTAGTAGGACTATAACAACAGTAGGGGGTAGAGTTAGTAGGACTATAACAACAGTAGGTAGGGTTAGAGTTAGTAGGACTATAACAACAGTAGGTAGAGTTAGAGTTAGTAGGACTATAACAACAGTAGGTAGAGTTAGAGTTAGTAGGACTATAACAACAGTAGGTAGAGTTAGTAGGACTATAACAACAGTAGGGTAGAGTTAGTAGGACTATAACAACAGTAGGTAGAGTTAGAGTTAGTAGGACTATAACAACAGTAGGTAGGGTTAGAGTTAGTAGGACTATAACAACAGTAGGTAGGGTTAGAGTTAGTAGGACTATAACAACAGTAGGTAGAGTTAGTAGGACTATAACAACAGTAGGTAGGGTTAGAGTTAGTAGGACTATAACAACAGTAGGTAGAGTTAGTAGGACTATAACAACAGTAGGTAGAGTTAGTAGGACTATAACAACAGTAGGTAGGGTTAGAGTTAGTAGGACTATAACAACAGTAGGTAGGGTTAGAGTTAGTAGGACTATAACAACAGTAGGTAGAGTTAGTAGGACTATAACAACAGTAGGTAGGGTTAGAGTTAGTAGGACTATAACAACAGTAGGTAGAGTTAGTAGGACTATAACAACAGTAGGTAGAGTTAGTAGGACTATAACAACAGTAGGTAGAGTTAGTAGGACTATAACAACAGTAGGTAGAGTTAGTAGGACTATAACAACAGTAGGGAAGGGTAGAGTTAGTAGGACTATAACAACAGTAGGTAGGGTTAGTAGGACTATAACAACAGTAGGTAGAGTTAGTAGGACTATAACAACAGTAGGTATGGTTAGAGTTAGTAGGACTATAACAACAGTAGGTAGAGTTAGAGTTAGTAGGACTATAACAACAGTAGGTAGGGGTAGAGTTAGTAGGACTATAACAACAGTAGGTAGGGTTAGAGTTAGTAGGACTATAACAACAGTAGGTAGGGTTAGAGTTAGTAGGACTATAACAACAGTAGGTAGAGTTAGAGTTAGTAGGACTATAACAACAGTAGGTAGGGTTAGAGTTAGTAGGACTATAACAACAGTAGGTAGGGTTAGAGTTAGTAGGACTATAACAACAGTAGGTAGAGTTAGTAGGACTATAACAACAGTAGGTAGAGTTAGTAGGACTATAACAACAGTAGGTATGGTTAGAGTTAGTAGGACTATAACAACAGTAGGTAGGGTTAGAGTTAGTAGGACTATAACAACAGTAGGTAGAGTTAGTAGGACTATAACAACATTAGGTAGGGTTAGTAGGACTATAACAACAGTAGGTAGAGTTAGTAGGACTATAACAACAGTAGGTATGGTTAGAGTTAGTAGGACTATAACAACAGTAGGTAGGGTTAGAGTTAGTAGGACTATAACAACAGTAGGTAGAGTTAGAGTTAGTAGGACTATAACAACAGTAGGTAGGGTTAGTAGGACTATAACAACAGTAGGTAGAGTTAGTAGGACTATAACAACAGTAGGTAGGGTTAGAGTTAGTAGGACTATAACAACAGTAGGTAGGGTTAGAGTTAGTAGGACTATAACAACAGTAGGTAGAGTTAGAGTTAGTAGGACTATAACAACAGTAGGTAGGGTTAGTAGGACTATAACAACAGTAGGTAGGGTTAGAGTTAGTAGAACTATAACAACAGTAGGTAGGGTTAGAGTTAGTAGGACTATAACAACAGTAGGTAGAGTTAGTAGGACTATAACAACAGTAGGTAGGGTTAGAGTTAGTAGGACTATAACAACAGTAGGTAGGGTTAGTAGGACTATAACAACAGTAGGGGTAGAGTTAGTAGGACTATAACAACAGTAGGTAGAGTTAGTAGGACTATAACAACAGTAGGTAGGGTTAGAGTTAGTAGGACTATAACAACAGTAGGTAGAGTTAGTAGGACTATAACAACAGTAGGTAGAGTTAGTAGGACTATAACAACAGTAGGTAGAGTTAGTAGGACTATAACAACAGTAGGTAGAGTTAGTAGGACTATAACAACAGTAGGTAGGGTTAGAGTTAGTAGGACTATAACAACAGTAGGTAGAGTTAGTAGGACTATAACAACAGTAGGTAGAGTTAGTAGGACTATAACAACAGTAGGTAGAGGTTAGTAGGACTATAACAACAGTAGGTAGGGTTAGAGTTAGTAGGACTATAACAACAGTAGGTAGAGTTAGTAGGACTATAACAACAGTAGGTAGAGTTAGAGTTAGTAGGACTATAACAACAGTAGGTAGAGTTAGTAGGACTATAACAACAGTAGGTAGAGTTAGTAGGACTATAACAACAGTAGGTAGAGTTAGAGTTAGTAGGACTATAACAACAGTAGGTAGAGTTAGTAGGACTATAACAACAGTAGGTAGAGTTAGTAGGACTATAACAACAGTAGGTAGGGTTAGAGTTAGTAGGACTATAACAACAGTAGGTAGAGTTAGTAGGACTATAACAACAGTAGGTAGAGTTAGTAGGACTATAACAACAGTAGGTAGGGTAGAGTTAGTAGGACTATAACAACAGTAGGTAGGGTTAGAGTTAGTAGGACTATAACAACAGTAGGTAGGGTTAGTAGGACTATAACAACAGAGAGTTAGTAGGACTATAACAACAGTAGGTAGAGTTAGTAGGACTATAACAACAGTAGGTAGAGTTAGAGTTAGTAGGACTATAACAACAGTAGGTAGGGTTAGTAGGACTATAACAACAGTAGGTAGAGTTAGTAGGACTATAACAACAGTAGGTAGAGTTAGTAGGACTATAACAACAGTAGGTAGAGTTAGAGTTAGTAGGACTATAACAACAGTAGGTAGAGTTTGAGTAGGACTATAACAACAGGTAGGTAGAGTTAGTAGGACTATAACAACAGTAGGTAGAGTTAGTAGGACTATAACAACAGTAGGTAGGGTTAGAGTTAGTAGGACTATAACAACAGTAGGTAGAGATAGTAGGACTATAACAACAGTAGGTAGAGTTAGAGTTAGTAGGACTATAACAACAGTAGGTAGGGTTAGAGTTAGTAGGACTATAACAACAGTAGGTAGAGTTAGTAGGACTATAACAACAGTAGGTAGGGTTAGAGTTAGTAGGACTATAACAACAGTAGGTAGAGTTAGTAGGACTATAACAACAGTAGGTAGGGTAGAGTTAGTAGGACTATAACAACAGTAGGTAGGGAGTTAGTAGGACTATAACAACAGTAGGTAGAGTTAGAGTTAGTAGGACTATAACAACAGTAGGTAGGGTTGAGTTAGTAGGACTATAACAACAGTAGGTAGGGTAGAGTTAGTAGGACTATAACAACAGTAGGTAGGGTTAGTAGGACTATAACAACAGTAGGTAGAGGTTAGTAGGACTATAACAACAGTAGGTAGAGTTAGTAGGACTATAACAACAGTAGGTAGAGTTAGAGTTAGTAGGACTATAACAACAGTAGGGTAGAGTTAGTAGGACTATAACAACAGTAGGTAGGGTTAGAGTTAGTAGGACTATAACAACAGTAGGTAGAGTTAGTAGGACTATAACAACAGTAGGTAGAGTTAGTAGGACTATAACAACAGTAGGTAGGGTTAGAGTTAGTAGGACTATAACAACAGTAGGTAGGGTTAGAGTTAGTAGGACTATAACAACAGTAGGTAGAGTTAGTAGGACTATAACAACAGTAGGTAGGTTAGAGTTAGTAGGACTATAACAACAGTAGGTAGAGAGTTAGTAGGACTATAACAACAGTAGGTAGGTTAGAGTTAGTAGGACTATAACAGCAGGTAGGGTTAGAGTTAGTAGGACTATAACAACAGTAGGTAGAGTTGAGTTAGTAGGACTATAACAACAGTAGGTAGGGAGTTAGTAGGACTATAACAACAGTAGGTAGGGTTAGAGTTAGTAGGACTATAACAACAGTAGGTAGGGTTAGAGTTAGTAGGACTATAACAACAGTAGGTAGAGTTAGTAGGACTATAACAACAGTAGGTAGGGTTAGAGTTAGTAGGACTATAACAACAGTAGGGGGTTAGAGTTAGTAGGACTATAACAACAGTAGGTAGGGTTAGAGTTAGTAGGACTATAACAACAGTAGGTAGAGGTAGAGTTAGTAGGACTATAACAACAGTAGGTAGGGTTAGAGTTAGTAGGACTATAACAACAGTAGGTAGGAGAGTTAGTAGGACTATAACAACAGTAGGTAGGGTGAGTTAGTAGGACTATAACAACAGTAGGTAGAGTTAGTAGGACTATAACAACAGTAGGTAGAGTTAGTAGGACTATAACAACAGTAGGTAGAGTTAGTAGGACTATAACAACAGTAGGTAGAGTTAGAGTTAGTAGGACTATAACAACAGTAGGTAGGAGTTAGTAGGACTATAACAACAGTAGGTAGAGTTAGAGGTAGGACTATAACAACAGTAGGTAGAGTTAGTAGGACTATAACAACAGTAGGTAGGGTTAGAGTTAGTAGGACTATAACAACAGTAGGTAGAGTTAGTAGGACTATAACAACAGTAGGTAGGGGTTAGAGTTAGTAGGACTATAACAACAGTAGGTAGGGGTTAGTAGGACTATAACAACAGTAGGTAGAGTTAGTAGGACTATAACAACAGTAGGTAGGGTTAGAGTTAGTAGGACTATAACAACAGTAGGTAGGGTTAGAGCTAGGGTGGGTGTAGGACTATAACAACAGTAGGTAGAGTTAGTAGGACTATAACAACAGTAGGTAGGGTTAGAGTTAGTAGGACTATAACAACAGTAGGTAGGGTTAGAGTTAGTAGGACTATAACAACAGTAGGTAGGGTTAGTAGGACTATAACAACAGTAGGTAGAGTTAGTAGGACTATAACAACAGTAGGTAGGGTGGAGTTAGTAGGACTATAACAACAGTAGGTGGGGGTTAGTAGGACTATAACAACAGTAGGTAGGGTTAGAGTTAGTAGGACTATAACAGCAGTAGGTAGAGTTAGTAGGACTATAACAACAGTAGGTAGAGTTAGTAGGACTATAACAACAGTAGGTAGGGTTAGAGTTAGTAGGACTATAACAACAGTAGGTAGAGTTAGAGTTAGTAGGACTATAACAACAGTAGGTAGAGTTAGTAGGACTATAACAACAGTAGGTAGGGTTAGTAGGACTATAACAACAGTAGGTAGTAGAGTTAGTAGGACTATAACAACAGTAGGTAGGGTTAGAGTTAGAGGACTATAACAACAGTAGGTAGAGTTAGTAGGACTATAACAACAGTAGGTAGGGTTAGAGTTAGTAGGACTATAACAACAGTAGGTAGAGTTAGTAGGACTATAACAACAGTAGGTAGAGTTAGTAGGACTATAACAACAGTAGGTAGGGTTAGTAGGACTATAACAACAGTAGGTAGAGTTAGTAGGACTATAACAACAGTAGGTAGAGTTAGTAGGACTATAACAACAGTAGGTAGGGTTAGTAGGACTATAACAACAGTGGTAGGGTTAGTAGGGCTATAACAACAGTAGGTAGAGGTGGTAGGACTATAACAACAGTAGGTAGTAGGTTAGTAGGACTATAACAGCAGTAGGTAGAGTTAGTAGGACTATAACAACAGTAGGTAGGGTTAGAGTTAGTAGGACTATAACAACAGTAGGTAGAGTTAGTAGGACTATAACAACAGTAGGTAGGAGTTAGTAGGACTATAACAACAGTAGGTAGGGTTAGAGTTAGTAGGACTATAACAACAGTAGGTAGAGTTAGTAGGGACTATAACAACAGTAGGTAGGGTTATGTAGGACTATAACAACAGTAGGTAGAGGGTTAGTAGGACTATAACAACAGTAGGTAGAGTTAGTAGGACTATAACAACAGTAGGTAGAGTTAGAGTAGGACTATAACAACAGTAGGTAGGGTTAGAGTTAGTAGGACTATAACAACAGTAGGTAGGGTTAGTAGGACTATAACAACAGTAGGTAGAGTTAGTAGGACTATAACAACAGTAGGTAGGTAGAGTTAGTAGGACTATAACAACAGTAGGTAGGGTTAGTAGGACTATAACAACAGTAGGTAGGGGTTAGTAGGACTATAACAACAGTAGGTAGGGTTAGAGTTAGTAGGACTATAACAACAGTAGGTAGAGTTAGTAGGACTATAACAACAGTAGGTAGGGTTAGTAGGACTATAACAACAGTAGGTAGGGTTGGAGTTAGTAGGACTATAACAACAGTAGGTAGAGTTAGTAGGACTATAACAACAGTAGGTAGAGTTAGAGTTAGTAGGACTATAACAACAGTAGGTAGGGGGAGGTAAGGTAGGGTTAGTAGGACTATAACAACAGTAGGAGAGTTGAGTTAGTAGGACTATAACAACAGTAGGTAGAGTTGAGTTGGTAGGACTATAACAACAGTAGGTAGGGTTAGTAGGACTATAACAACAGTAGGTAGAGTTAGTAGGACTATAACAACAGTAGGTGAGAGCTGTAACAACAGTAGGTAGGGTTAGAGTTAGTAGGACTATAACAACAGTAGGTAGAGTTAGTAGGACTATAGGACATAACAACAGTAGGTAGGGTTAGAGTTAGTAGGACTATAACAACAGTAGGTAGGGTTAGAGTTAGTAGGACTATAACAACAGTAGGTAGAGTTAGTAGGACTATAACAACAGTAGGTGAGGTTAGAGTTAGTAGGACTATAACAACAGTAGGTAGAGTTAGTAGGACTATAACAACAGTAGGTAGAGTTAGAGTTAGTAGGACTATAACAACAGTAGGTAGAGTGAGTTAGTAGGACTATAACAACAGTAGGTAGGGTTAGAGTTAGTAGGACTATAACAACAGTAGGTAGGGTTAGTAGGACTATAACAACAGTAGGTAGGTTGGAGTTAGTAGGACTATAACAACAGTAGGTAGAGTTAGTAGGACTATAACAACAGTAGGTAGAGCGTTAGTAGGACTATAACAACAGTAGGTAGGGTTAGGTTAGTAGGACTATAACAACAGTAGGTAGGAGTTAGAGTTAGTAGGACTATAACAACAGTAGGTAGAGTTAGTAGGACTATAACAACAGTAGGTAGAGTTAGTAGGACTATAACAGCAGTAGAGGTAGAGTTAGTAGGACTATAACAACAGTAGGTGGTAGAGTTAGTAGGACTATAACAACAGTAGGTAGAGTTAGTAGGACTATAACAACAGTAGGGGTTAGAGTTAGTAGGACTATAACAACAGTAGGTAGAGTTAGTAGGACTATAACAACAGTAGGTAGAGTTAGTAGGACTATAACAACAGTAGGTAGGGTTAGAGTTAGTAGGACTATAACAACAGTAGGGGTGAGTGGTAGAAACAGTAGGGTTGAGGAGGACTATAACAACAGTAGGTAGGGTTAGAGTTAGTAGGACTATAACAACGTAGGTAGGGTTAGAGTTAGTAGGACTATAACAACAGTAGGTAGAGTTAGTAGGACTATAACAACAGTAGGTAGGGTTAGAGTTAGTAGGACTATAACAACAGTAGGTAGGGTTAGAGTTAGTAGGACTATAACAACAGTAGGTAGAGTTAGTAGGACTATAACAACAGTAGGTAGAGGTAGAGTTAGTAGGACTATAACAACAGTAGGTAGGGTTAGTAGGACTATAACAACAGTAGGTAGAGTTAGTAGGACTATAACAACAGTAGGTAGAGTTAGTAGGACTATAACAACAGTAGGTAGGGTTAGAGTTAGTAGGACTATAACAACAGTAGGTAGGGTTAGAGTTAGTAGGACTATAACAACAGTAGGTAGGGAGAGTTAGTAGGACTATAACAACAGTAGGTAAGGGTTAGAGTTAGTAGGACTATAACAACAGTAGAGTATAACAACAGTAGGTGTAGAGTTAGTAGGACTATAACAACAGTAGGTAGAGTTAGTAGGACTATAACAACAGTAGGTAGGGTTAGAGTTAGTAGGACTATAACAACAGTAGGTAGGGTTAGAGTTAGTAGGACTATAACAACAGTAGGTAGAGTTAGAGTTAGTAGGACTATAACAACAGTAGGTAGAGTTAGTAGGACTATAACAACAGTAGGTAGGGTAGAGTTAGTAGGACTATAACAACAGTAGGTAGAGTTAGTAGGACTATAACAACAGTAGGTAGGGTTAGAGTTAGTAGGACTATAACAACAGTAGGTAGGGTTAGAGTTAGTAGGACTATAACAACAGTAGGTAGAGTTAGAGTTAGTAGGACTATAACAACAGTAGGTAGAGTTAGTAGGACTATAACAACAGTAGGTAGGGTTAGAGTTAGTAGGACTATAACAACAGTAGGTAGGGTTAGAGTTAGTAGGACTATAACAACAGTAGGTAGAGTTAGTAGGACTATAACAACAGTAGGTAGGGTTAGAGTTAGTAGGACTATAACAACAGTAGGTAGAGTTAGTAGGACTATAACAACAGTAGGTAGGGTTAGAGTTAGTAGGACTATAACAACAGTAGGTAGAGTTAGAGTTAGTAGGACTATAACAACAGTAGGTAGGGGTAGAGTTAGTAGGACTATAACAACAGTAGGTAGAGTTAGAGTTAGTAGGACTATAACAACAGTAGGTGAGAGTTAGTAGGACTATAACAACAGTAGGGTTAGAGTTAGTAGGACTATAACAACAGTAGGTAGAGTTAGTAGGACTATAACAACAGTAGGTAGAGTTAAAGTTAGTAGGACTATAACAACAGTAGGTAGAGTTAGTAGGACTATAACAACAGTAGGTAGGGTTAGTAGGACTATAACAACAGTAGGTAGAGTTAGAGTTAGTAGGACTATAACAACAGTAGGTAGGGTTAGAGTTAGTAGGACTATAACAACAGTAGGTAGAGTTAGGGTAGGACTATAACAACAGTAGGTAGAGTTAGAGTTGGTAGGACTATAACAACAGTAGGTAGAGTTAGTAGGACTATAACAACAGTAGGTAGGGTTAGAGTTAGTAGGACTATAACAACAGTAGGTAGAGTTAGTAGGACTATAACAACAGTAGGTAGGGTTAGAGTTAGTAGGACTATAACAACAGTAGGTAGGGTTAGTAGGACTATAACAACAGTAGGTAGGGTTAGAGTTAGGACTATAACAACAGTAGGTAGAGTTAGAGTTAGTAGGACTATAACAACAGTAGGTAGGGGTTAGTAGGACTATAACAACAGTAGGTAGAGTTAGTAGGACTATAACAACAGTAGGTAGGGTTAGAGTTAGTAGGACTATAACAACAGTAGGTAGGGTAGAGTTAGTAGGACTATAACAACAGTAGGTAGAGTTAGTAGGACTATAACAACAGTAGGTAGAGTTAGTAGGACTATAACAACAGTAGGTAGGGTTAGAGTTAGTAGGACTATAACAACAGTAGGTAGGGAGTTAGTAGGACTATAACAACAGTAGGTAGGGTTAGAGTTAGTAGGACTATAACAACAGTAGGTAGAGTTAGTAGGACTATAACAACAGTAGGTAGAGTTAGTAGGACTATAACAACAGTAGGTAGGGTTAGAGTTAGTAGGACTATAACAACAGTAGGGGTAGAGTTAGTAGGACTATAACAACAGTAGGTAGAGTTAGTAGGACTATAACAACAGTAGGTAGAGTTAGAGTTAGTAGGACTATAACAACAGTAGGTAGAGTTGAGTAGGACTATAACAACAGTAGGTAGAGTTAGTAGGACTATAACAACAGTAGGTAGAGTTAGTAGGACTATAACAACAGTAGGTAGGGTTAGAGTTAGTAGGACTATAACAACAGTAGGGTAGAGTTAGTAGGACTATAACAACAGTAGGTAGAGTTAGAGTTAGTAGGACTATAACAACAGTAGGTAGGGTTGAGTAGTAGGACTATAACAACAGTAGGTAGAGTTAGTAGGACTATAACAACAGTAGGTAGAGTTAGTAGGACTATAACAACAGTAGGTAGGGTTAGAGTTAGTAGGACTATAACAACAGTAGGTAGAGTTGTTAGTAGGACTATAACAACAGTAGGTAGAGTTAGTAGGACTATAACAACAGTAGGTAGGTTAGAGTTAGTAGGACTATAACAACAGTAGGTAGAGTTAGTAGGACTATAACAACAGTAGGTAGGGTTAGAGTTAGTAGGACTATAACAACAGTAGGTAGAGTTAGTAGGACTATAACAACAGTAGGTAGAGGTAGAGTTAGTAGGACTATAACAACAGTAGGTAGAGTTAGAGTTAGTAGGACTATAACAACAGTAGGTAGAGTTAGTAGGACTATAACAACAGTAGGTAGGGTGGAGAGTTAGTAGGACTATAACAACAGTAGGTAGAGTTAGTAGGACTATAACAACAGTAGGTAGAGTTAGTAGGACTATAACAACAGTAGGTAGGGTTAGAGTTAGTAGGACTATAACAACAGTAGGTAGGGTTAGAGTTAGTAGGACTATAACAACAGTAGGTAGAGTTAGTAGGACTATAACAACAGTAGGTAGGGTTAGAGTTAGTAGGACTATAACAACAGTAGGTAGGGTTAGAGTTAGTAGGACTATAACAACAGTAGGTAGGTAGAGTTAGTAGGACTATAACAACAGTAGGTAGGGTTAGTAGGACTATAACAACAGCAGGTAGGTAGAGTTAGTAGGACTATAACAACAGTAGGTAGGGTTAGAGTTAGTAGGACTATAACAACAGTAGGTAGAGTTAGTAGGACTATAACAACAGTAGGTAGGGTTAGAGTTAGTAGGACTATAACAACAGTAGGTAGAGTTAGTAGGACTATAACAACAGTAGGTAGAGTTAGTAGGACTATAACAACAGTAGGTAGAGTTAGAGTTAGTAGGACTATAACAACAGTAGGTAGGGTTAGAGTTAGTAGGACTATAACAACAGTAGGTAGGGTTAGAGTTAGTAGGACTATAACAACAGTAGGTAGAGTTAGTAGGACTATAACAACAGTAGGTAGAGTTAGAGTTAGTAGGACTATAACAACAGTAGGTAGAGTTAGTAGGACTATAACAACAGTAGGTAGGGTTAGAGTTAGTAGGACTATAACAACAGTAGGTAGGGTTAGAGTTAGTAGGACTATAACAACAGTAGGTAGAGTTAGTAGGACTATAACAACAGTAGGTAGAGTTAGTAGGACTATAACAACAGTAGGTAGAGTTAGTAGGACTATAACAACAGTAGGTAGAGTTAGAGTTAGTAGGACTATAACAACAGTAGGTAGAGTTAGTAGGACTATAACAACAGTAGGTAGAGTTAGAGTTAGTAGGACTATAACAACAGTAGGTAGAGTTAGTAGGACTATAACAACAGTAGGTAGAGTTAGTAGGACTATAACAACAGTAGGTAGGGGTAGAGTTAGTAGGACTATAACAACAGTAGGGTAGAGTTAGTAGGACTATAACAACAGTAGGTAGGGTTAGTAGGACTATAACAACAGTAGGTAGAGTTAGAGTTAGTAGGACTATAACAACAGTAAGTAGGGAGGTTAGTAGGACTATAACAACAGTAGGTAGGGTTAGTAGGACTATAACAACAGTAGGTAGAGTTAGTAGGACTATAACAACAGTAGGTAGGGTTAGAGTTAGTAGGACTATAACAACAGTAGGTAGAGTTAGTAGGACTATAACAACAGTAGGTAGAGTTAGTAGGACTATAACAACAGTAGGTAGAGTTAGTAGGATTATAACAACAGTAGGTAGGGTTAGAGTTAGTAGGACTATAACAACAGTAGGTAGGGTTAGTAGGACTATAACAACAGTAGGTAGAGTTAGAGTTAGTAGGACTATAACAACAGTAGGTAGGGTTAGAGTTAGTAGGACTATAACAACAGTAGGTAGGGTTAGTAGGACTATAACAACAGTAGGTAGGGTTAGAGTTAGTAGGACTATAACAACAGTAGGTAGAGTTAGAGTTAGTAGGACTATAACAACAGTAGGTAGAGTTAGTAGGACTATAACAACAGTAGGTAGAGTTAGAGTTAGTAGGACTATAACAACAGTAGGTAGAGTTAGAGTTAGTAGGACTATAACAACAGTAGGTAGGGTTAGTAGGACTATAACAACAGTAGGTAGAGTTAGTAGGACTATAACAACAGTAGGTAGAGTTAGTAGAACTATAACAACAGTAGGTAGGGGTAGAGTTAGTAGGACTATAACAACAGTAGGTAGAGTTAGAGTTAGTAGGACTATAACAACAGTAGGTAGGGTTAGAGTTAGTAGGACTATAACAACAGTAGGTAGAGTTAGTAGGACTATAACAACAGTAGGTAGTAGAGTTAGTAGGACTATAACAACAGTAGGTAGGGTTAGAGTTAGTAGGACTATAACAACAGTAGGTAGAGGGTTAGTAGGACTATAACAACAGTAGGTAGAGTTAGTAGGACTATAACAACAGTAGGTAGGGTTAGAGTTAGTAGGACTATAACAACAGTTGGTAGAGTTAGTAGGACTATAACAACAGTAGGTAGAGTTAGAGTAGGGACTATAACAACAGTAGGTAGGGTAGAGTTAGTAGGACTATAACAACAGTAGGTAGGGAGAGTTAGTAGGACTATAACAACAGTAGGTAGAGTTAGAGTTAGTAGGACTATAACAACAGTAGGTAGAGTTAGTAGGACTATAACAACAGTAGGTAGGGTTAGAGTTAGTAGGACTATAACAACAGTAGGTAGAGTTAGTAGGACTATAACAACAGTAGGTAGGGTTAGTAGGACTATAACAACAGTAGGTAGGGTTAGAGTTAGTAGGACTATAACAACAGTAGGTAGAGTTAGAGTTAGTAGGACTATAACAACAGTAGGTAGAGTTAGTAGGACTATAACAACAGTAGGAGGTTAGAGTTAGTAGGACTATAACAACAGTAGGTAGGGTTAGAGTTAGTAGGACTATAACAACAGTAGGTAGAGTTAGTAGGACTATAACAACAGTAGGTAGAGTTAGTAGGACTATAACAACAGTAGGTAGGGTTAGAGTTAGTAGGACTATAACAACAGTAGGGTAGAGTTAGTAGGACTATAACAACAGTAGGTAGAGTTAGAGTTAGTAGGACTATAACAACAGTAGGTAGAGTTAGTAGGACTATAACAACAGTAGGTAGGGTTAGAGTTAGTAGAACTATAACAACAGTAGGTAGGGTTAGAGTTAGTAGAACTATAACAACAGTAGGTAGGGTTAGAGTTAGTAGGACTATAACAACAGTAGGTAGAGTTAGAGTTAGTAGGACTATAACAACAGTAGGTAGGGTTAGAGTTAGTAGGACTATAACAACAGTAGGTAGAGTTAGTAGGACTATAACAACAGTAGGTAGAGTAGCAGGACTATAACAACAGTAGGTAGAGTTAGTAGGACTATAACAACAGTAGGTAGGGTTAGAGTTAGTAGGACTATAACAACAGTAGGTAGAGTTAGTAGGACTATAACAACAGTAGGTAGGGTTAGAGTTAGTAGGACTATAACAACAGTAGGTAGAGTTAGTAGGACTATAACAACAGTAGGTAGGGGTAGAGTTAGTAGGACTATAACAACAGTAGGTAGGGTTAGAGTTAGTAGGACTATAACAACAGTAGGTAGAGTTAGTAGGACTATAACAACAGTAGGTAGAGTTAGTAGGACTATAACAACAGTAGGGTAGAGTTAGTAGGACTATAACAACAGTAGGTAGGGTTAGTAGGACTATAACAACAGTAGGTAGGGTTAGTAGGACTATAACAACAGTAGGGTAGAGTTAGTAGGACTATAACAACAGTAGGGTAGAGTTAGTAGGACTATAACAACAGTAGGTAGAGTTAGTAGGACTATAACAACAGTAGGTAGAGTTAGTAGGACTATAACAACAGTAGGTAGAGTTAGTAGGACTATAACAACAGTAGGTAGGGTTAGAGTTAGTAGGACTATAACAACAGTAGGTAGGGGTTAGTAGGACTATAACAACAGTAGTAGAGGTAGAGTTAGTAGGACTATAACAACAGTAGGTAGGGTTAGAGTTAGTAGGACTATAACAACAGTAGGTAGGGTTAGTAGGACTATAACAACAGTAGGTAGAGTTAGAGTTAGTAGGACTATAACAACAGTAGGTAGGGTTGAGTAGGACTATAACAACAGTAGGTAGAGTTAGTAGGACTATAACAACAGTAGGTAGAGTTAGAGTTAGTAGGACTATAACAACAGTAGGTAGAGTTAGAGTTAGTAGGACTATAACAACAGTAGGTAGGGTTAGTAGGACTATAACAACAGTAGGTAGGGTTAGTAGGACTATAACAACAGTAGGTAGAGTTAGAGTTAGTAGGACTATAACAACAGTAGGTAGAGTTAGTAGGACTATAACAACAGTAGGTAGAGTTAGTAGGACTATAACAACAGTAGGTAGGGTTAGAGTTAGTAGGACTATAACAACAGTAGGTAGAGTTAGTAGGACTATAACAACAGTAGGTAGAGTTAGAGTTAGTAGGACTATAACAACAGTAGGTAGGGTTAGAGTTAGTAGGACTATAACAACAGTAGGTAGAGTTAGTAGGACTATAACAACAGTAGGTAGAGTTAGTAGGACTATAACAACAGTAGGTAGGGTTAGAGTTAGTAGGACTATAACAACAGTTGGTAGAGTTAGTAGGACTATAACAACAGTAGGTAGAGTTAGTAGGACTATAACAACAGTAGGTAGAGTTAGTAGGACTATAACAACAGTAGGTAGGGTTAGTAGGGCTATAACAACAGTAGGTAGAGTTAGAGTTAGTAGGACTATAACAACAGTAGGTAGAGTTAGTAGGACTATAACAACAGTAGGTAGAGTTAGTAGGACTATAACAACAGTAGGTGAGTTAGAGTTAGTAGGACTATAACAACAGTAGGTAGGGTTAGAGTTAGTAGGACTATAACAACAGTAGGTAGAGTTAGTAGGACTATAACAACAGTAGGTAGGGTTAGAGTTAGTAGGACTATAACAACAGTAGGTAGAGTTAGAGTTAGTAGGACTATAACAACAGTAGGTAGAGTTAGTAGGACTATAACAACAGTAGGTAGGGTTAGTAGGACTATAACAACAGTAGGTAGGGTTAGAGTTAGTAGGACTATAACAACAGTAGGTAGGGTTAGAGTTAGTAGGACTATAACAACAGTAGGTAGGGTTAGTAGGACTATAACAACAGTAGGTAGAGTTAGTAGGACTATAACAACAGTAGGTAGAGTTAGAGTTAGTAGGACTATAACAACAGTAGGTAGAGTTAGTAGGACTATAACAACAGTAGGTAGGGTTAGTAGGACTATAACAACAGTAGGTAGAGTTAGTAGGACTATAACAACAGTAGGTAGAGTTAGAGTTAGTAGGACTATAACAACAGTAGGTAGGGTTAGTAGGACTATAACAACAGTAGGTAGGGTTAGAGTTAGTAGGACTATAACAACAGTAGGTAGGGTTAGAGTTAGTAGAACTATAACAACAGTAGGTAGAGTTAGTAGGACTATAACAACAGTAGGTAGGGTTAGTAGGACTATAACAACAGTAGGTAGGGTTAGAGTTAGTAGGACTATAACAACAGTAGGTAGAGTTAGTAGGACTATAACAACAGTAGGTAGGGTTAGAGTTAGTGGGACTATAACAACAGTAGGTAGGTGAGTTAGTAGGACTATAACAACAGTAGGTAGAGTTAGTAGGACTATAACAACAGTAGGTAGGGTTAGTAGGACTATAACAACAGTAGGTAGAGTTAGTAGGACTATAACAACAGTAGGTAGAGTTAGTAGGACTATAACAACAGTAGGTAGAGTTAGAGTTAGTAGGACTATAACAACAGTAGGTAGAGTTAGTAGGACTATAACAACAGTAGGTAGGGTTAGTAGGACTATAACAACAGTAGGTAGAGTTAGTAGGACTATAACAACAGTAGGTAGGGTTAGAGTTAGTAGGACTATAACAACAGTAGGTAGAGTTAGTAGGACTATAACAACAGTAGGTAGAGTTAGAGTTAGTAGGACTATGACAACAGTAGGTAGAGTTAGTAGGACTATAACAACAGTAGGTAGAGTTAGAGTTAGTAGGACTATAACAACAGTAGGTAGAGTTAGTAGGACTATAACAACAGTAGGTAGAGTTAGAGTTAGTAGGACTATAACAACAGTAGGTAGGGTTAGTAGGACTATAACAACAGTAGGTAGGGTTAGAGTTAGTAGGACTATAACAACAGTAGGTAGAGTTAGTAGGACTATAACAACAGTAGGTAGAGTTAGTAGGACTATAACAACAGTAGGTATGGTTAGAGTTAGTAGGACTATAACAACACTAGGTAGAGTTAGAGTTAGTAGGACTATAACAACAGTAGGTAGAGTTAGTAGGACTATAACAACAGTAGGTAGAGTTAGTAGGACTATAACAACAGTAGGTAGGGTTAGAGTTAGTAGGACTATAACAACAGTAGGTAGAGTTAGTAGGACTATAACAACAGTAGGTAGGGTTAGAGTTAGTAGGACTATAACAACAGTAGGTAGGGTTAGAGTTAGTAGGACTATAACAACAGTAGGTAGAGTTAGTAGGACTATAACAACAGTAGGTAGGGTTAGTAGGACTATAACAACAGTAGGTAGGGTTAGAGTTAGTAGGACTATAACAACAGTAGGTAGGAGTTAGTAGGACTATAACAACAGTAGGTAGGGTTAGAGTTAGTGGGACTATAACAACAGTAGGTAGGGTTAGTAGGACTATAACAACAGTAGGTAGAGTTAGTAGGACAATAACAACAGTAGGTAGGGTTAGTAGGACTATAACAACAGTAGGTAGAGTTAGTAGGACTATAACAACAGTAGGTAGAGTTAGTAGGACTATAACAACAGTAGGTAGAGTTAGAGTTAGTAGGACTATAACAACAGTAGGTAGAGTTAGTAGGACTATAACAACAGTAGGTAGAGTTAGTAGGACTATAACAACAGTAGGTAGGGTTAGAGTTAGTAGGACTATAACAACAGTAGGTAGGGTTAGAGTTAGTAGGACTATAACAACAGTAGGTAGAGTTAGTAGGACTATAACAACAGTAGGTAGAGTTAGAGTTAGTAGGACTATGACAACAGTAGGTAGAGTTAGTAGGACTATAACAACAGTAGGTAGGGTTAGAGTTAGTAGGACTATAACAACAGTAGGTAGAGTTAGTAGGACTATAACAACAGTAGGTAGAGTTAGAGTTAGTAGGACTATAACAACAGTAGGTAGGGAGTTAGTAGGACTATAACAACAGTAGGTAGGGTTAGAGTTAGTAGGACTATAACAACAGTAGGTAGAGTTAGTAGGACTATAACAACAGTAGGTAGGGTTAGAGTTAGTAGGACTATAACAACAGTAGGTAGAGTTAGTAGGACTATAACAACAGTAGGTAGAGTTAGAGTTAGTAGGACTATAACAACAGTAGGTAGAGTTAGTAGGACTATAACAACAGTAGGTAGAGTTAGTAGGACTATAACAACAGTAGGTAGAGTTAGTAGGACTATAACAACAGTAGGTAGAGTTAGAGTTAGTAGGACTATAACAACAGTAGGTAGAGTTAGTAGGACTATAACAACAGTAGGTAGAGTTAGAGTTAGTAGGACTATAACAACAGTAGGTAGGGTTAGTAGGACTATAACAACAGTAGGTAGGGTTAGAGTTAGTAGGACTATAACAACAGTAGGTAGAGTTAGTAGGACTATAACAACAGTAGGTAGAGTTAGTAGGACTATAACAACAGTAGGTAGGGTTAGAGTTAGTAGGACTATAACAACAGTAGGTAGAGTTAGTAGGACTATAACAACAGTAGGTAGAGTTAGTAGGACTATAACAACAGTAGGTAGAGTTAGTAGGACTATAACAACAGTAGGTAGGGTTAGAGTTAGTAGGACTATAACAACAGTAGGTAGAGTTAGTAGGACTATAACAACAGTAGGTAGGGTTAGAGTTAGTAGGACTATAACAACAGTAGGTAGGGTTAGAGTTAGTAGGACTATAACAACAGTAGGTAGAGTTAGTAGGACTATAACAACAGTAGGTAGGGTTAGTAGGACTATAACAACAGTAGGTAGGGTTAGAGTTAGTAGGACTATAACAACAGTAGGTAGGGTTAGTAGGACTATAACAACAGTAGGTAGGGTTAGAGTTAGTGGGACTATAACAACAGTAGGTAGGGTTAGTAGGACTATAACAACAGTAGGTAGAGTTAGTAGGACTATAACAACAGTAGGTAGGGTTAGTAGGACTATAACAACAGTAGGTAGAGTTAGTAGGACTATAACAACAGTAGGTAGAGTTAGTAGGACTATAACAACAGTAGGAGAGTAGAGTTAGTAGGACTATAACAACAGTAGGTAGAGTTAGTAGGACTATAACAACAGTAGGTAGAGTTAGTAGGACTATAACAACAGTAGGTAGGGTTAGAGTTAGTAGGACTATAACAACAGTAGGTAGGGTTAGAGTTAGTAGAACTATAACAACAGTAGGTAGAGTTAGTAGGACTATAACAACAGTAGGTAGGGTTAGAGTTAGTAGAACTATAACAACAGTAGGTAGAGTTAGTAGGACTATAACAACAGTAGGTAGAGTTAGAGTTAGTAGGACTATAACAACAGTAGGTAGAGTTAGTAGGACTATAACAACAGTAGGTAGAGTTAGTAGGACTATAACAACAGTAGGTAGGGTTAGTAGGACTATAACAGTAGGTAGGGTTAGAGTTAGTAGGACTATAACAACAGTAGGTAGTGTTAGTAGGACTATAACAACAGTAGGTAGAGTTAGTAGGACTATAACAACAGTAGGTAGGGTAGAGTTAGTAGGACTATAACAACACTAGGTAGGTTAGAGTTAGTAGGACTATAACAACAGTAGGTAGAGTTAGTAGGACTATAACAACAGTAGGTAGAGTTAGTAGGACTATAACAACAGTAGGTAGGGTTAGAGTTAGTAGGACTATAACAACAGTAGGTAGAGTTAGTAGGACTATAACAACAGTAGGTAGGGTTAGAGTTAGTAGGACTATAACAACAGTAGGTAGGGTTAGAGTTAGTAGGACTATAACAACAGTAGGTAGGGTTAGTAGGACTATAACAACAGTAGGTAGGTTTAGAGTTAGTAGGACTATAACAACAGTAGGTAGGGTTAGAGTTAGTAGGACTATAACAACAGTAGGTAGTAGAGTTAGTAGGACTATAACAACAGTAGGTAGAGTTAGTAGGACTATAACAACAGTAGGTAGGGTTAGAGTTAGTAGGACTATAACAACAGTAGGTAGAGTTAGAGTTAGTAGGACTATAACAACAGTAGGTAGGGTTAGAGTTAGTAGGACTATAACAACAGTAGGTAGAGTTAGTAGGACTATAACAACAGTAGGTATGGTTAGAGTTAGTAGGACTATAACAACAGTAGGTAGAGTTAGAGTTAGTAGGACTATAACAACAGTAGGTAGAGTTAGTAGGACTATAACAACAGTAGGTAGAGTTAGTAGGACTATAACAACAGTAGGTAGGGTTAGAGTTAGTAGGACTATAACAACAGTAGGTAGAGTTAGTAGGACTATAACAACAGTAGGTAGAGTTAGTAGGACTATAACAACAGTAGGTAGGGTTAGAGTTAGTAGGACTATAACAACAGTAGGTAGAGTTAGAGTTAGTAGGACTATAACAACAGTAGGTAGGGTTAGTAGGACTATAACAACAGTAGGTAGGGTTAGAGTTAGTAGGACTATAACAACAGTAGGTAGGGTTAGAGTTAGTAGGACTATAACAACAGTAGGTAGAGTTAGAGTTAGTAGGACTATAACAACAGTAGGTAGGGTTAGAGTTAGTAGGACTATAACAACAGTAGGTAGAGTTAGTAGGACTATAACAACAGTAGGTAGAGTTAGAGTTAGTAGGACTATAACAACAGTAGGTAGGGTTAGAGTTAGTAGGACTATAACAACAGTAGGGGTAGAGTTAGTAGGACTATAACAACAGTAGGTAGGGTTAGAGTTAGTAGGACTATAACAACAGTAGGTAGAGTTAGTAGGACTATAACAACAGTAGGTAGAGTTAGAGTTAGTAGGACTATAACAACAGTAGGTAGAGTTAGTAGGACTATAACAACAGTAGGTAGAGTTAGTAGGACTATAACAACAGTAGGTAGGGTTAGAGTTAGTAGGACTATAACAACAGTAGGTAGGGTTAGAGTTAGTAGGACTATAACAACAGTAGGTAGAGTTAGTAGGACTATAACAACAGTAGGTAGGGTTAGAGTTAGTAGGACTATAACAACAGTAGGTAGGGTAGAGTTAGTAGGACTATAACAACAGTAGGTAGGAGTTAGTAGGACTATAACAACAGTAGGTAGAGTTAGTAGGACTATAACAACAGTAGGTAGGGTTAGAGTTAGTAGGACTATAACAACAGTAGGTAGAGTTAGTAGGACTATAACAACAGTAGGTAGGGTTAGTAGGACTATAACAACAGTAGGTGGTAGAGTTAGTAGGACTATAACAACAGTGGGTAGAGTTAGAGTTAGTAGGACTATAACAACAGTAGGTAGGGTTAGTAGGACTATAACAACAGTAGGTAGGGTTAGAGTTAGTAGGACTATAACAACAGTAGGTAGGGTTAGAGTTAGTAGGACTATAACAACAGTAGGTAGAGTTAGTAGGACTATAACAACAGTAGGTAGAGTTAGTAGGACTATAACAACAGTAGGTAGGGTTAGAGTTAGTAGGACTATAACAACAGTAGGTAGGGTTAGTAGGACTATAACAACAGTAGGTAGGGTTAGAGTTAGTGGGACTATAACAACAGTAGGTAGGGTTAGTAGGACTATAACAACAGTAGGTAGAGTTAGTAGGACTATAACAACAGTAGGTAGGGAGTTAGTAGGACTATAACAACAGTAGGTAGAGTTAGTAGGACTATAACAACAGTAGGTAGAGTTAGTAGGACTATAACAACAGTAGGTAGAGTTAGAGTTAGTAGGACTATAACAACAGTAGGTAGAGTTAGTAGGACTATAACAACAGTAGGTAGAGTTAGTAGGACTATAACAACAGTAGGTAGGGTTAGAGTTAGTAGGACTATAACAACAGTAGGTAGAGTTAGTAGGACTATAACAACAGTAGGTAGAGTTAGAGTTAGTAGGACTATAACAACAGTAGGTAGAGTTAGTAGGACTATAACAACAGTAGGTAGAGTTAGTAGGACTATAACAACAGTAGGTAGAGTTAGAGTTAGTAGGACTATAACAACAGTAGGTAGGGTTAGAGTTAGTAGGACTATAACAACAGTAGGTAGGGTTAGTAGGACTATAACAACAGTAGGTAGAGTTAGTAGGACTATAACAACAGTAGGTAGAGTTAGAGTTAGTAGGACTATAACAACAGTAGGTAGAGTTAGTAGGACTATAACAACAGTAGGTAGGGTTAGTAGGACTATAACAACAGTAGTTAGAGTTAGTAGGACTATAACAACAGTGGGTAGAGTTAGAGTTAGTAGGACTATAACAACAGTAGGTAGGGTTAGTAGGACTATAACAACAGTAGGTAGGGTTAGAGTTAGTAGGACTATAACAACAGTAGGTAGGGTTAGAGTTAGTAGGACTATAACAACAGTAGGTAGAGTTAGTAGGACTATAACAACAGTAGGTAGGGTTAGTAGGACTATAACAACAGTAGGTAGGGTTAGAGTTAGTAGGACTATAACAACAGTAGGTAGGGTTAGTAGGACTATAACAACAGTAGGTAGGGTTAGAGTTAGTGGGACTATAACAACAGTAGGTAGGGTTAGTAGGACTATAACAACAGTAGGTAGAGTTAGTAGGACAATAACAACAGTAGGTAGGGTTAGTAGGACTATAACAACAGTAGGTAGAGTTAGTAGGACTATAACAACAGTAGGTAGAGTTAGTAGGACTATAACAACAGTAGGTAGAGTTAGAGTTAGTAGGACTATAACAACAGTAGGTAGGGTTAGAGTTAGTAGGACTATAACAACAGTAGGTAGAGTTAGTAGGACTATAACAACAGTAGGTAGGGTTAGAGTTAGTAGGACTATAACAACAGTAGGTAGAGTTAGTAGGACTATAACAACAGTAGGTAGAGTTAGAGTTAGTAGGACTATAACAACAGTAGGTAGAGTTAGTAGGACTATAACAACAGTAGGTAGAGTTAGAGTTAGTAGGACTATAACAACAGTAGGTAGAGTTAGTAGGACAATAACAACAGTAGGTAGGGTTAGTAGGACTATAACAACAGTAGGTAGAGTTAGTAGGACTATAACAACAGTAGGTAGAGTTAGTAGGACTATAACAACAGTAGGTAGAGTTAGTAGGACTATAACAACAGTAGGTAGGGTTAGAGTTAGTAGGACTATGACAACAGTAGGTAGAGTTAGTAGGACTATAACAACAGTAGGTAGAGTTAGAGTTAGTAGGACTATAACAACAGTAGGTAGAGTTAGTAGGACTATAACAACAGTAGGTAGAGTTAGAGTTAGTAGGACTATGACAACAGTAGGTAGAGTTAGTAGGACTATAACAACAGTAGGTAGAGTTAGAGTTAGTAGGACTATAACAACAGTAGGTAGAGTTAGTAGGACTATAACAACAGTAGGTAGAGTTAGAGTTAGTAGGACTATAACAACAGTAGGTAGGGTTAGTAGGACTATAACAACAGTAGGTAGGGTTAGAGTTAGTAGGACTATAACAACAGTAGGTAGAGTTAGTAGGACTATAACAACAGTAGGTAGAGTTAGTAGGACTATAACAACAGTAGGTAGGGTTAGAGTTAGTAGGACTATAACAACAGTAGGGGTAGAGTTAGTAGGACTATAACAACAGTAGGTAGAGTTAGTAGGACTATAACAACAGTAGGTAGAGTTAGTAGGACTATAACAACAGTAGGTAGGGTTAGAGTTAGTAGGACTATAACAACAGTAGGTAGAGTTAGTAGGACTATAACAACAGTAGGTAGGGTTAGAGTTAGTAGGACTATAACAACAGTAGGTAGGGTTAGAGTTAGTAGGACTATAACAACAGTAGGTAGAGTTAGTAGGACTATAACAACAGTAGGTAGGGTTAGTAGGACTATAACAACAGTAGGTAGGGTTAGAGTTAGTAGGACTATAACAACATTAGGTAGGGTTAGTAGGACTATAACAACAGTAGGTAGGGTTAGAGTTAGTAGGACTATAACAACAGTAGGTAGGGTTAGTAGGACTATAACAACAGTAGGTAGAGTTAGTAGGACTATAACAACAGTAGGTAGGGTTAGTAGGACTATAACAACAGTAGGTAGAGTTAGTAGGACTATAACAACAGTAGGTAGAGTTAGTAGGACTATAACAACAGTAGGTAGAGTTAGAGTTAGTAGGACTATAACAACAGTAGGTAGAGTTAGTAGGACTATAACAACAGTAGGTAGAGTTAGTAGGACTATAACAACAGTAGGTAGGGTTAGAGTTAGTAGGACTATAACAACAGTAGGTAGGGTTAGAGTTAGTAGAACTATAACAACAGTAGGTAGAGTTAGTAGGACTATAACAACAGTAGGTAGAGTTAGAGTTAGTAGGACTATAACAACAGTAGGTAGAGTTAGTAGGACTATAACAACAGTAGGTAGAGTTAGAGTTAGTAGGACTATAACAACAGTAGGTAGAGTTAGTAGGACTATAACAACAGTAGGTAGAGTTAGAGTTAGTAGGACTATAACAACAGTAGGTAGGGTTAGTAGGACTATAACAACAGTAGGTAGGGTTAGAGTTAGTATTACTATAACAACAGTAGGTAGAGTTAGTAGGACTATAACAACAGTAGGTAGAGTTAGTAGGACTATAACAACAGTAGGTAGGGTTAGAGTTAGTAGGACTATAACAACAGTAGGTAGAGTTAGAGTTAGTAGGACTATAACAACAGTAGGTAGAGTTAGTAGGACTATAACAACAGTAGGTAGAGTTAGTAGGACTATAACAACAGTAGGTAGGGTTAGAGTTAGTAGGACTATAACAACAGTAGGTAGAGTTAGTAGGACTATAACAACAGTAGGTAGGGTTAGAGTTAGTAGGACTATAACAACAGTAGGTAGAGTTAGAGTTAGTAGGACTATAACAACAGTAGGTAGGGTTAGTAGGACTATAACAACAGTAGGTAGGGTTAGAGTTAGTAGGACTATAACAACAGTAGGTAGGGTTAGAGTTAGTAGAACTATAACAACAGTAGGGGTAGAGTTAGTAGGACTATAACAACAGTAGGTAGAGTTAGAGTTAGTAGGACTATAACAACAGTAGGTAGAGTTAGTAGGACTATAACAACAGTAGGTAGAGTTAGAGTTAGTAGGACTATAACAACAGTAGGTAGGGTTAGAGTAGGTAGAGTTAGTAGGACTATAACAACAGTAGGTATGGTTAGAGTTAGTAGGACTATAACAACAGTAGGTAGAGTTAGAGTTAGTAGGACTATAACAACAGTAGGTAGAGTTAGTAGGACTATAACAACAGTAGGTAGAGTTAGTAGGACTATAACAACAGTAGGTAGGGTTAGAGTTAGTAGGACTATAACAACAGTAGGTAGAGTTAGTAGGACTATAACAACAGTAGGTAGAGTTAGTAGGACTATAACAACAGTAGGTAGGGTTAGAGTTAGTAGGACTATAACAACAGTAGGTAGAGTTAGAGTTAGTAGGACTATAACAACAGTAGGTAGGGTTAGTAGGACTATAACAACAGTAGGTAGGGTTAGAGTTAGTAGAACTATAACAACAGTAGGTAGGGTTAGAGTTAGTAGGACTATAACAACAGTAGGTAGAGTTAGAGTTAGTAGGACTATAACAACAGTAGGTAGAGTTAGAGTTAGTAGAACTATAACAACAGTAGGTAGAGTTAGTAGGACTATAACAACAGTAGGTAGAGTTAGAGTTAGTAGGACTATAACAACAGTAGGTAGAGTTAGAGTTAGTAGGACTATAACAACAGTAGGTAGGGTTAGAGTTAGTAGGACTATAACAACAGTAGGTAGGGTTAGAGTTAGTAGAACTATAACAACAGTAGGTAGAGTTAGTAGGACTATAACAACAGTAGGTAGAGTTAGAGTTAGTAGAACTATAACAACAGTAGGTAGAGTTAGTAGGACTATAACAACAGTAGGTAGAGTTAGTAGGACTATAACAACAGTAGGTAGGAGTTAGTAGGACTATAACAACAGTAGGTAGGGTTAGAGTTAGTAGGACTATAACAACAGTAGGTAGAGTTAGTAGGACTATAACAACAGTAGGTAGAGTTAGAGTTAGTAGGACTATAACAACAGTAGGTAGAGTTAGTAGGACTATAACAACAGTAGGTAGAGTTAGTAGGACTATAACAACAGTAGGTAGAGTTAGTAGGACTATAACAACAGTAGGTAGAGTTAGTAGGACTATAACAACAGTAGGTAGGGGTAGAGTTAGTAGGACTATAACAACAGTAGGTAGGGTTAGTAGGACTATAACAACAGTAGGTAGAGTTAGTAGGACTATAACAACAGTAGGTATGGTTAGAGTTAGTAGGACTATAACAACAGTAGGTAGAGTTAGAGTTAGTAGGACTATAACAACAGTAGGTAGGGGTAGAGTTAGTAGGACTATAACAACAGTAGGTAGGGTTAGAGTTAGTAGGACTATAACAACAGTAGGTAGAGTTAGAGTTAGTAGGACTATAACAACAGTAGGTAGAGTTAGAGTTAGTAGGACTATAACAACAGTAGGTAGGGTTAGAGTTAGTAGGACTATAACAACAGTAGGTAGGGTTAGAGTTAGTAGGACTATAACAACAGTAGGTAGAGTTAGTAGGACTATAACAACAGTAGGTATGGTTAGAGTTAGTAGGACTATAACAACAGTAGGTAGAGTTAGAGTTAGTAGGACTATAACAACAGTAGGTAGAGTTAGTAGGACTATAACAACAGTAGGTAGGTTAGAGTTAGTAGGACTATAACAACAGTAGGTAGGGTTAGAGTTAGTAGGACTATAACAACAGTAGGTAGAGTTAGTAGGACTATAACAACAGTAGGTAGAGTTAGTAGGACTATAACAACAGTAGGTAGGGTTAGAGTTAGTAGGACTATAACAACAGTAGGTGAGTAGAGTTAGTAGGACTATAACAACAGTAGGTAGGGTTAGAGTTAGTAGGACTATAACAACAGTAGGTAGAGTTAGTAGGACTATAACAACAGTAGGTAGGGTTAGAGTTAGTAGGACTATAACAACAGTAGGTAGAGTTAGAGTTAGTAGGACTATAACAACAGTAGGTAGGGTTAGTAGGACTATAACAACAGTAGGTAGGGTTAGAGTTAGTAGGACTATAACAACAGTAGGTAGGGTTAGTAGGACTATAACAACAGTAGGTAGGGTTAGAGTTAGTAGAACTATAACAACAGTAGGTAGGGTTAGAGTTAGTAGGACTATAACAACAGTAGGTAGAGTTAGTAGGACTATAACAACAGTAGGTAGAGTTAGAGTTAGTAGGACTATAACAACAGTAGGTAGGGTTAGAGTTAGTAGGACTATAACAACAGTAGGTAGAGTTAGAGTTAGTAGGACTATAACAACAGTAGGTAGAGTTAGTAGGACTATAACAACAGTAGGTAGGGTTAGAGTTAGTAGGACTATAACAACAGTAGGTAGAGTTAGTAGGACTATAACAACAGTAGGTAGAGTTAGAGTTAGTAGGACTATAACAACAGTAGGTAGAGTTAGTAGGACTATAACAACAGTAGGTAGCGTTAGTAGGACTATAACAACAGTAGGTAGAGGTTTAGTAGGACTATAACAACAGTAGGTAGAGTTAGAGTTAGTAGGACTATAACAACAGTAGGTAGAGTTAGTAGGACTATAACAACAGTAGGTAGAGTTAGAGTTAGTCGAACTATAACAACAGTAGGTAGAGTTAGTAGGACTATAACAACAGTAGGTAGGGGTAGAGTTAGTAGGACTATAACAACAGTAGGTAGGGGTAGAGTTAGTAGGACTATAACAACAGTAGGTAGGGTTAGTAGGACTATAACAACAGTAGGTAGAGTTAGTAGGACTATAACAACAGCAGGTAGGGGTAGAGTTAGTAGGACTATAACAACAGTAAGTAGGGTTAGTAGGACTATAACAACAGTAGGTAGGGTTAGTAGGACTATAACAACAGTAGGTAGAGTTAGTAGGACTATAACAACAGTAGGTAGGGTTAGAGTTAGTAGGACTATAACAACAGTAGGTAGAGTTAGTAGGACTATAACAACAGTAGGTAGAGTTAGTAGGACTATAACAACAGTAGGTAGAGTTAGTAGGATTATAACAACAGTAGGTAGGGTTAGAGTTAGTAGGACTATAACAACAGTAGGTAGGGTTAGTAGGACTATAACAACAGTAGGTAGAGTTAGAGTTAGTAGGACTATAACAACAGTAGGTAGGGTTAGAGTTAGTAGGACTATAACAACAGTAGGTAGAGTTAGTAGGACTATAACAACAGTAGGTAGGGTTAGAGTTAGTAGGACTATAACAACAGTAGGTAGAGTTAGAGTTAGTAGGACTATAACAACAGTAGGTAGAGTTAGTAGGACTATAACAACAGTAGGTAGAGTTAGAGTTAGTAGGACTATAACAACAGTAGGTAGAGTTAGAGTTAGTAGGACTATAACAACAGTAGGTAGGGTTAGTAGGACTATAACAACAGTAGGTAGGGTTAGTAGGACTATAACAACAGTAGGTAGAGTTAGTAGAACTATAACAACAGTAGGTAGGGGTAGAGTTAGTAGGACTATAACAACAGTAGGTAGAGTTAGAGTTAGTAGGACTATAACAACAGTAGGGGTAGAGTAGCTATAAAAGTAGGAGAGTTAGTAGGACTATAACAACAGTAGGTAGAGTTAGAGTTAGTAGGACTATAACAACAGTAGGTAGAGTTAGAGTTAGTAGGACTATAACAACAGTAGGTAGGGGTTAGTAGGACTATAACAACAGTAGGTAGGGTTAGTAGGACTATAACAACAGTAGGTAGAGTTAGAGTTAGTAGGACTATAACAACAGTAGGTAGAGTTAGTAGGACTATAACAACAGTAGGTAGGGTTAGAGTTAGTAGGACTATAACAACAGTAGGTAGAGTTAGTAGGACTATAACAACAGTAGGTAGAGTTAGAGTTAGTAGGACTATAACAACAGTAGGAGATAGAGTTAGTAGGACTATAACAACAGTAGGTAGGGTTAGAGTTAGTAGGACTATAACAACAGTAGGTAGGGTTAGAGATACTAGGACTATAACAACAGTAGGTAGAGTTAGAGTTAGTAGGACTATAACAACAGTAGGTAGGGTTAGTAGGACTATAACAACAGTAGGTAGAGTTTGTAGAACTATAACAACAGTAGGTAGGGTTAGAGTTAGTAGGACTATAACAACAGTAGGTAGAGTTAGAGTTAGTAGGACTATAACAACAGTAGGTAGAGGTAGAGTTAGTAGAACTATAACAACAGTAGGTAGAGTTAGTAGGACTATAACAACAGTAGGTAGAGTTAGTAGGACTATAACAACAGTAGGTAGAGTTAGTAGGACTATAACAACAGTAGGTAGAGTTAGTAGGACTATAACAACAGTAGGTAGGGTTAGTAGGACTATAACAACAGTAGGTAGAGTTAGTAGGACTATAACAACAGTAGGTAGAGTTAGTAGGACTATAACAACAGTAGGTAGGGTTAGAGTTAGTAGGACTATAACAACAGTAGGTAGGGTTAGAGTTAGTAGGACTATAACAACAGTAGGTAGAGTTAGTAGGACTATAACAACAGTAGGTATGAGTTAGTAGGACTATAACAACAGTAGGTAGAGTTAGTAGGACTATAACAACAGTAGGTAGAGTTAGTAGGACTATAACAACAGTAGGTAGGGTTAGAGTTAGTAGGACTATAACAACAGTAGGTAGGGTTAGAGTTAGTAGGACTATAACAACAGTAGGTAGAGTTAGTAGGACTATAACAACAGTAGGTAGAGTTAGTAGGACTATAACAACAGTAGGTAGGGTTAGAGTTAGTAGGACTATAACAACAGTAGGTAGAGTTAGAGTTAGTAGGACTATAACAACAGTAGGTAGAGTTAGTAGGACTATAACAACAGTAGGTAGAGTTAGTAGGACTATAACAACAGTAGGTAGAGTTAGTAGGACTATAACAACAGTAGGTAGAGTTAGTAGGACTATAACAACAGTAGGTAGGGTTAGAGTTAGTAGGACTATAACAACAGTAGGTAGAGTTAGAGTTAGTAGGACTATAACAACAGTAGGTAGAGTTAGTAGGACTATAACAACAGTAGGTAGAGTTAGTAGGACTATAACAACAGTAGGAGGTTAGAGTTAGTAGGACTATAACAAAAGTAGGTAGAGTTAGTAGGACTATAACAACAGTAGGTAGAGTTAGTAGGACTATAACAACAGTAGGTAGGGTTAGAGTTAGTAGGACTATAACAACAGTAGGTAGAGTTAGTAGGACTATAACAACAGTAGGTAGAGTTAGAGTTAGTAGGACTATAACAACAGTAGGTAGAGTTAGTAGGACTATAACAACAGTAGGTAGCGTTAGTAGGACTATAACAACAGTAGGTAGAGGTTTAGTAGGACTATAACAACAGTAGGTAGAGTTAGAGTTAGTAGGACTATAACAACAGTAGGTAGAGTTAGTAGGACTATAACAACAGTAGGTAGAGTTAGAGTTAGTCGAACTATAACAACAGTAGGTAGAGTTAGTAGGACTATAACAACAGTAGGTAGGGGTAGAGTTAGTAGGACTATAACAACAGTAGGTAGGGGTAGAGTTAGTAGGACTATAACAACAGTAGGTAGGGTTAGTAGGACTATAACAACAGTAGGTAGAGTTAGTAGGACTATAACAACAGTAGGTAGGGGTAGAGTTAGTAGGACTATAACAACAGTAAGTAGGGTTAGTAGGACTATAACAACAGTAGGTAGGGTTAGTAGGACTATAACAACAGTAGGTAGAGTTAGTAGGACTATAACAACAGTAGGTAGGGTTAGAGTTAGTAGGACTATAACAACAGTAGGTAGAGTTAGTAGGACTATAACAACAGTAGGTAGAGTTAGTAGGACTATAACAACAGTAGGTAGAGTTAGTAGGATTATAACAACAGTAGGTAGGGTTAGAGTTAGTAGGACTATAACAACAGTAGGTAGAGTTAGTAGGACTATAACAACAGTAGGTAGAGTTAGAGTAGGACTATAACAACAGTAGGTAGAGTTAGAGTTAGTAGGACTATAACAACAGTAGGTAGGGTTAGTAGGACTATAACAACAGTAGGTAGGGTTAGTAGGACTATAACAACAGTAGGTAGAGTTAGTAGGACTATAACAACAGTAGGTAGGGTTAGTAGGACTATAACAACAGTAGGTAGAGTTAGAGTTAGTAGGACTATAACAACAGTAGGTAGAGTTAGTAGGACTATAACAACAGTAGGTAGGGTTAGAGTTAGTAGGACTATAACAACAGTAGGTAGAGTTAGTAGGACTATAACAACAGTAGGTAGGGTTAGAGTTAGTAGGACTATAACAACAGTAGGTAGAGTTAGAGTTAGTAGGACTATAACAACAGTAGGTAGAGTTAGAGATACTAGGACTATAACAACAGTAGGTAGAGTTAGAGTTAGTAGGACTATAACAACAGTAGGTAGGGTTAGTAGGACTATAACAACAGTAGGTAGAGTTAGTAGAACTATAACAACAGTAGGTAGGGTTAGAGTTAGTAGGACTATAACAACAGTAGGTAGAGTTAGTAGGACTATAACAACAGTAGGTAGAGTTAGTAGGACTATAACAACAGTAGGTAGAGTTAGTAGGACTATAACAACAGTAGGTAGAGTTAGTAGGACTATAACAACAGTAGGTAGAGTTAGTAGGACTATAACAACAGTAGGTAGAGTTAGTAGGACTATAACAACAGTAGGTAGAGTTAGTAGGACTATAACAACAGTAGGTAGAGTTAGTAGGACTATAACAACAGTAGGTAGAGTTAGTAGGACTATAACAACAGTAGGTAGGGTTAGTAGGACTATAACAACAGTAGGTAGGGTTAGTAGGACTATAACAACAGTAGGTAGAGTTAGTAGGACTATAACAACAGTAGGTAGGGGTAGAGTTAGTAGGACTATAACAACAGTAAGTAGGGTTAGTAGGACTATAACAACAGTAGGTAGGGTTAGTAGGACTATAACAACAGTAGGTAGAGTTAGTAGGACTATAACAACAGTATGTAGGGTTAGAGTTAGTAGGACTATAACAACAGTAGGTAGAGTTAGTAGGACTATAACAACAGTAGGTAGAGTTAGTAGGACTATAACAACAGTAGGTAGAGTTAGTAGGACTATAACAACAGTAGGTATGGTTAGAGTTAGTAGGACTATAACAACAGTAGGTAGAGTTAGAGTTAGTAGGACTATAACAACAGTAGGTAGAGTTAGTAGGACTATAACAACAGTAGGTAGAGTTAGTAGGACTATAACAACAGTAGGTAGGGTTAGAGTTAGTAGGACTATAACAACAGTAGGTAGAGTTAGAGTTAGTAGGACTATAACAACAGTAGGTAGAGTTAGTAGGACTATAACAACAGTAGGTAGAGTTAGTAGGACTATAACAACAGTAGGTAGAGTTAGTAGGACTATACCAACAGTAGGTAGAGTTAGTAGGACTATAACAACAGTAGGTATGGTTAGAGTTAGTAGGACTATAACAACAGTAGGTAGAGTTAGAGTTAGTAGGACTATAACAACAGTAGGTAGAGTTAGTAGGACTATAACAACAGTAGGTAGAGTTAGTAGGACTATAACAACAGTAGGTAGGGTTAGAGTTAGTAGGACTATAACATAAGTAGGTAGAGTTAGTAGGACTATAACAACAGTAGGTAGAGTTAGTAGGACTAGAACAACAGTAGGTAGGGTTAGAGTTAGTAGGACTATAACAACAGTAGGTAGAGTTAGTAGGACTATAACAACAGTAGGTAGAGTTAGAGTTAGTAGGACTATAACAACAGTAGGTAGAGTTAGTAGGACTATAACAACAGTAGGTAGCGTTAGTAGGACTATAACAACAGTAGGTAGAGGTTTAGTAGGACTATAACAACAGTAGGTAGAGTTAGAGTTAGTAGGACTATAACAACAGTAGGTAGAGTTAGTAGGACTATAACAACAGTAGGTAGAGTTAGTCGAACTATAACAACAGTAGGTAGAGTTAGTAGGACTATAACAACAGTAGGTAGGGGTAGAGTTAGTAGGACTATAACAACAGTAGGTAGGGGTAGAGTTAGTAGGACTATAACAACAGTAGGTAGGGTTAGTAGGACTATAACAACAGTAGGTAGAGTTAGTAGGACTATAACAACAGTAGGCAGGGGTAGAGTTAGTAGGACTATAACAACAGTAAGTAGGGTTAGTAGGACTATAACAACAGTAGGTAGGGTTAGTAGGACTATAACAACAGTAGGTAGAGTTAGTAGGACTATAACAACAGTAGGTAGGGTTAGAGTTAGTAGGACTATAACAACAGTAGGTAGAGTTAGTAGGACTATAACAACAGTAGGTAGAGTTAGTAGGACTATAACAACAGTAGGTAGAGTTAGAGTTAGTAGGACTATAACAACAGTAGGTAGGGTTAGAGTTAGTAGGACTATAACAACAGTAGGTAGAGTTAGTAGGACTATAACAACAGTAGGTAGAGTTAGAGTTAGTAGGACTATAACAACAGTAGGTAGAGTTAGAGTTAGTAGGACTATAACAACAGTAGGTAGGGTTAGTAGGACTATAACAACAGTAGGTAGGGTTAGTAGGACTATAACAAACAGTAGGTAGAGTTAGTAGAACTATAACAACAGTAGGTAGGGTTAGTAGGACTATAACAACAGTAGGTAGAGTTAGAGTTAGTAGGACTATAACAACAGTAGGTAGAGTTAGTAGGACTATAACAACAGTAGGTAGGGTTAGAGTTAGTAGGACTATAACAACAGTAGGTAGAGTTAGTAGGACTATAACAACAGTAGGTAGGGTTAGAGTTAGTAGGACTATAACAACAGTAGGTAGAGTTAGAGTTAGTAGGACTATAACAACAGTAGGTAGAGTTAGAGATACTAGGACTATAACAACAGTAGGTAGAGTTAGAGTTAGTAGGACTATAACAACAGTAGGTAGGGTTAGTAGGACTATAACAACAGTAGGTAGAGTTAGTAGAACTATAACAACAGTAGGTAGAGTTAGTAGGACTATAACAACAGTAGGTAGAGTTAGTAGGACTATAACAACAGTAGGTAGAGTTAGTAGGACTATAACAACAGTAGGTAGAGTTAGTAGGACTATAACAACAGTAGGTAGAGTTAGTAGGACTATAACAACAGTAGGTAGAGTTAGTAGGACTATAACAACAGTAGGTAGAGTTAGTAGGACTATAACAACAGTAGGTAGGGTTAGTAGGACTATAACAACAGTAGGTAGGGTTAGTAGGACTATAACAACAGTAGGTAGAGTTAGTAGGACTATAACAACAGTAGGTAGGGGTAGAGTTAGTAGGACTATAACAACAGTAAGTAGGGTTAGTAGGACTATAACAACAGTAGGTAGGGTTAGTAGGACTATAACAACAGTAGGTAGAGTTAGTAGGACTATAACAACAGTATGTAGGGTTAGAGTTAGTAGGACTATAACAACAGTAGGTAGAGTTAGTAGGACTATAACAACAGTAGGTAGAGTTAGAGTTAGTAGGACTATAACAACAGTAGGTAGAGTTAGAGTTAGTAGGACTATAACAACAGTAGGTAGGGTTAGTAGGACTATAACAACAGTAGGTAGGGTTAGTAGGACTATAACAACAGTAGGTAGAGTTAGTAGAACTATAACAACAGTAGGTAGGGTTAGTAGGACTATAACAACAGTAGGTAGAGTTAGAGTTAGTAGGACTATAACAACAGTAGGTAGAGTTAGTAGGACTATAACAACAGTAGGTAGGGTTAGAGTTAGTAGGACTATAACAACAGTAGGTAGAGTTAGTAGGACTATAACAACAGTAGGTAGAGTTAGAGTTAGTAGGACTATAACAACAGTAGGTTTAGTTAGAGTTAGTAGGACTATAACAACAGTAGGTAGGGTTAGAGTTAGTAGGACTATAACAACAGTAGGTAGGGTTAGAGATACTAGGACTATAACAACAGTAGGTAGGGTTAGAGATACTAGGACTATAACAACAGTAGGTAGAGTTAGAGTTAGTAGGACTATAACAACAGTAGGTAGGGTTAGTAGGACTATAACAACAGTAGGTAGAGTTAGTAGGACTATAACAACAGTAGGTAGGGTTAGAGTTAGTAGGACTATAACAACAGTAGGTAGAGTTAGTAGAACTATAACAACAGTAGGTAGGGTTAGTAGGACTATAACAACAGTAGGTAGAGTTAGAGTTAGTAGGACTATAACAACAGTAGGTAGAGTTAGTAGGACTATAACAACAGTAGGTAGGGTTAGAGTTAGTAGGACTATAACAACAGTAGGTAGAGTTAGTAGGACTATAACAACAGTAGGTAGAGTTAGAGTTAGTAGGACTATAACAACAGTAGGTTTAGTTAGAGTTAGTAGGACTATAACAACAGTAGGTAGGGTTAGAGTTAGTAGGACTATAACAACAGTAGGTAGGGTTAGAGATACTAGGACTATAACAACAGTAGGTAGGGTTAGAGATACTAGGACTATAACAACAGTAGGTAGAGTTAGAGTTAGTAGGACTATAACAACAGTAGGTAGGGTTAGTAGGACTATAACAACAGTAGGTAGAGTTTGTAGAACTATAACAACAGTAGGTAGAGTTAGAGTTAGTAGGACTATAACAACAGTAGGTAGAGGTAGAGTTAGTAGAACTATAACAACAGTAGGTAGAGTTAGTAGGACTATAACAACAGTAGGTAGAGTTAGTAGGACTATAACAACAGTAGGTAGAGTTAGTAGGACTATAACAACAGTCGGTAGAGTTAGTAGGACTATAACAACAGTAGGTAGGGTTAGTAGGACTATAACAACAGTAGGTAGAGTTAGTAGGACTATAACAACAGTAGGTAGAGTTAGTAGGACTATAACAACAGTAGGTAGGGTTAGAGTTAGTAGGACTATAACAACAGTAGGTAGAGTTAGAGTTAGTAGGACTATAACAACAGTAGGTAGAGTTAGTAGGACTATAACAACAGTAGGTAGAGTTAGTAGGACTATAACAACAGTAGGTAGAGTTAGTAGGACTATACCAACAGTAGGTAGAGTTAGTAGGACTATAACAACAGTAGGTATGGTTAGAGTTAGTAGGACTATAACAACAGTAGGTAGAGTTAGAGTTAGTAGGACTATAACAACAGTAGGTAGAGTTAGTAGGACTATAACAACAGTAGGTAGAGTTAGTAGGACTATAACAACAGTAGGTAGGGTTAGAGTTAGTAGGACTATAACATAAGTAGGTAGAGTTAGTAGGACTATAACAACAGTAGGTAGAGTTAGTAGGACTATAACAACAGTAGGTAGGGTTAGAGTTAGTAGGACTATAACAACAGTAGGTAGGGTTAGTAGGACTATAACAACAGTAGGTAGGGGTAGAGTTAGTAGGACTATAACAACAGTAGGTAGAGTTAGAGTTAGTAGGACTATAACAACAGTAGGTAGGGTTAGAGTTAGTAGGACTATAACAACAGTAGGTAGAGTTAGTAGGACTATAACAACAGTAGGTAGAGTTAGAGTTAGTAGGACTATAACAACAGTAGGTAGAGTTAGAGTTAGTAGGACTATAACAACAGTAGGTAGGGTTAGTAGGACTATAACAACAGTAGGTAGGGTTAGTAGGACTATAACAACAGTAGGTAGAGTTAGTAGGACTATAACAACAGTAGGTAGGGTTAGTAGGACTATAACAACAGTAGGTAGAGTTAGAGTTAGTAGGACTATAACAACAGTAGGTAGAGTTAGTAGGACTATAACAACAGTAGGTAGGGTTAGAGTTAGTAGGACTATAACAACAGTAGGTAGAGTTAGTAGGACTATAACAACAGTAGGTAGGGTTAGAGTTAGTAGGACTATAACAACAGTAGGTAGAGTTAGAGTTAGTAGGACTATAACAACAGTAGGTAGAGTTAGAGTTAGTAGGACTATAACAACAGTAGGTAGAGTTAGAGTTAGTAGGACTATAACAACAGTAGGTAGGGTTAGAGTTAGTAGGACTATAACAACAGTAGGTAGGGTTAGAGATACTAGGACTATAACAACAGTAGGTAGAGTTAGAGTTAGTAGGACTATAACAACAGTAGGTAGGGTTAGTAGGACTATAACAACAGTAGGTAGAGTTAGTAGAACTATAACAACAGTAGGTAGGGTTAGAGTTAGTAGGACTATAACAACAGTAGGTAGAGGTAGAGTTAGTAGAACTATAACAACAGTAGGTAGAGTTAGTAGGACTATAACAACAGTAGGTAGAGTTAGTAGGACTATAACAACAGTAGGTAGAGTTAGTAGGACTATAACAACAGTAGGTAGAGTTAGTAGGACTATAACAACAGTAGGTAGAGTTAGTAGGACTATAACAACAGTAGGTAGAGTTAGTAGGACTATAACAACAGTAGGTAGAGTTAGTAGAACTATAACAACAGTAGGTAGGGTTAGTAGGACTATAACAACAGTAGGTAGAGTTAGTAGGACTATAACAACAGTAGGTAGAGTTAGTAGGACTATAACAACAGTAGGTAGGGTTAGAGTTAGTATGACTATAACAACAGTAGGTAGAGTTAGAGTTAGTAGGACTATAACAACAGTAGGTAGAGTTAGTAGGACTATAACAACAGTAGGTAGAGTTAGTAGGACTATAACAACAGTAGGTAGAGTTAGTAGGACTATAACAACAGTAGGTAGAGTTAGTAGGACTATAACAACAGTAGGTAGAGTTAGTAGGACTATAACAACAGTAGGTAGAGTTAGTAGGACTATAACAACAGTAGGTAGAGTTAGAGTTAGTAGAACTATAACAACAGTAGGTAGAGTTAGTAGGACTATAACAACAGTAGGTAGAGTTAGTAGGACTATAACAACAGTAGGTAGGGTTAGAGTTAGTAGGACTATAACAACAGTAGGTAGGGTTAGAGTTAGTAGGACTATAACAACAGTAGGTAGAGTTAGTAGGACTATAACAACAGTAGGTAGAGTTAGAGTTAGTAGGACTATAACAACAGTAGGTAGAGTTAGTAGGACTATAACAACAGTAGGTAGAGTTAGTAGGACTATAACAACAGTAGGTAGAGTTAGTAGGACTATAACAACAGTAGGTAGAGTTAGAGTTAGTAGGACTATAACAACAGTAGGTAGAGTTAGTAGGACTATAACAACAGTAGGTAGGGGTAGAGTTAGTAGGACTATAACAACAGTAGGTAGGGTTAGTAGGACTATAACAACAGTAGGTAGAGTTAGTAGGACTATAACAACAGTAGGTATGGTTAGAGTTAGTAGGACTATAACAACAGTAGGTAGAGTTAGAGTTAGTAGGACTATAACAACAGTAGGTAGGGGTAGAGTTAGTAGGACTATAACAACAGTAGGTATGGTTAGAGTTAGTAGGACTATAACAACAGTAGGTAGGGTTAGAGTTAGTAGGACTATAACAACAGTAGGTAGGGTTAGAGTTAGTAGGACTATAACAACAGTAGGTAGGGTTAGAGTTAGTAGGACTATAACAACAGTAGGTAGGGTTAGAGTTAGTAGAACTATAACAACAGTAGGTAGAGTTATTAGGACTATAACAACAGTAGGTAGAGTTAGTAGGACTATAACAACAGTAGGTAGAGTTAGTAGGACTATAACAACAGTAGGTAGGGGTAGAGTTAGTAGGACTATAACAACAGTAGGTAGGGTTAGAGTTAGTAGGACTATAACAACAGTAGGTAGGGTTAGAGTTAGTAGGACTATAACAACAGTAGGTAGAGTTAGTAGGACTATAACAACAGTAGGTAGGGTTAGAGTTAGTAGGACTATAACAACAGTAGGTAGAGTTAGTAGGACTATAACAACAGTAGGTAGGGTTAGAGTTAGTAGGACTATAACAACAGTAGGTAGAGTTAGTAGGACTATAACAACAGTAGGTAGAGTTAGTAGGACTATAACAACAGTAGGTAGAGTTAGTAGGACTATAACAACAGTAGGTAGAGTTAGTAGGACTATAACAACAGTAGGTATGGTTAGAGTTAGTAGGACTATAACAACAGTAGGTAGAGTTAGAGTTAGTAGGACTATAACAACAGTAGGTAGAGTTAGTAGGACTATAACAACATTAGGTAGGGTTAGATTTAGTAGGACTATAACAACAGTAGGTAGAGTTAGTAGGACTATAACAACAGTAGGTAGGGTTAGAGTTAGTAGGACTATAACAACAGTAGGTAGGGTTAGTAGGACTATAACAACAGTAGGTAGAGTTAGTAGAACTATAACAACAGTGGGTAGAGTTAGTAGGACTATATCAACAGTAGGTAGAGTTAGAGTTAGTAGGACTATAACAACAGTAGGTAGGGTTAGAGTTAGTAGGACTATAACAACCGTAGGTAGAGTTAGAGTTAGTAGGACTATAACAACAGTAGGTAGAGTTAGTAGGACTATAACAACAGTAGGTAGGGTTAGAGTTAGTAGGACTATAACAACAGTAGGTAGGGTTAGAGTTAGTAGGACTATAACAACAGTAGGTAGAGTTAGTAGGACTATAACAATAGTAGGTAGAGTTAGTAGGACTATAACAACAGTAGGATGAGGTTTAGTAGGACTATAACAACAGTAGGTAGAGTTAGAGTTAGTAGGACTATAACAACAGTAGGTAGAGTTAGTAGGACTATAACAACAGTAGGTAGAGTTAGTAGGACTATAACAACAGTAGGTAGAGTTAGTAGGACTATAACAACAGTAAGTAGGGTTAGAGTTAGTAGGACTATAACAACAGTAGGTAGAGTTAGTAGGACTATAACAACAGTAGGTAGGGTTAGAGTTAGTAGGACTATAACAACAGTAGGTAGGGTTAGAGTTAGTAGGACTATAACAACAGTAGGTAGAGTTAGTAGGACTATAACAACAGTAGGTAGGGTTAGAGTTAGTAGGACTATAACAACAGTAGGTAGAGTTAGTAGAACTATAACAACAGTAGGTAGGGTTAGAGTTAGTAGGACTATAACAACAGTAGGTAGAGTTAGTAGGACTATAACAACAGTAGGTAGAGTTAGAGTTAGTAGGACTATAACAACAGTAGGTAGAGTTAGAGTTAGTAGGACTATAACAACAGTAGGTAGGGTTAGTAGGACTATAACAACAGTAGGTAGGGTTAGTAGGACTATAACAACAGCAGGTAGAGTTAGTAGAACTATAACAACAGTAGGTAGGGTTAGTAGGACTATAACAACAGTAGGTAGGGTTAGAGTTAGTAGGACTATAACAACAGTAGGTAGAGTTAGAGTTAGTAGGACTATAACAACAGTAGGTAGGGTTAGTAGGACTATAACAACAGTAGGTAGGGTTAGAGTTAGTAGAACTATAACAACAGTGGGTAGAGTTAGTAGGACTATAACAACAGTAGGTAGAGTTAGTAGGACTATATCAACAGTAGGTAGAGTTAGAGTTAGTAGGACTATAACAACAGTAGGTAGGGTTAGAGTTAGTAGGACTATAACAACAGTAGGTAGAGTTAGAGTTAGTAGGACTATAACAACAGTAGGTAGAGTTAGTAGAACTATAACAACAGTAGGTAGGGTTAGAGTTAGTAGGACTATAACAACAGTAGGTAGGGTTAGAGTTAGTAGGACTATAACAACAGTAGGTAGAGTTAGTAGGACTATAACAACAGTAGATAGAGTTAGAGTTAGTAGGACTATAACAACAGTAGGTAGAGTTAGTAGGACTATAACAATAGTAGGTAGAGTTAGTAGGACTATAACAACAGTAGGTAGAGGTTTAGTAGGACTATAACAACAGTAGGTAGAGTTAGAGTTAGTAGGACTATAACAACAGTAGGTAGAGTTAGTAGGACTATAACAACAGTAGGTAGGGGTAGAGTTAGTAGGACTATAACAACAGTAGGTAGAGTTAGTAGGACTATAACAACAGTAGGTAGAGTTAGTAGGACTATAACAACAGTAAGTAGGGTTAGAGTTAGTAGGACTATAACAACAGTAGGTAGAGTTAGTAGGACTATAACAACAGTAGGTAGGGTTAGAGTTAGTAGGACTATAACAACAGTAGGTAGGGTTAGAGTTAGTAGGACTATAACAACAGTAGGTAGAGTTAGTAGGACTATAACAACAGTAGGTAGAGTTAGTAGGACTATAACAACAGTAGGTAGGGTTAGTAGGACTATAACAACAGTAGGTAGGGTTAGTAGGACTATAACAACAGTAGGTAGAGTTAGTAGGACTATAACAACAGTAGGTAGGGTTAGAGTTAGTAGGACTATAACAACAGTAGGTAGAGTTAGTAGGACTATAACAACAGTAGGTAGAGTTAGAGTTAGTAGGACTATAACAACAGTAGGTAGAGTTAGAGTTAGTAGGACTATAACAACAGTAGGTAGGGTTAGAGTTAGTAGGACTATAACAACAGTAGGTAGAGTTAGTAGGACTATAACAACAGTAGGTAGAGTTAGAGTTAGTAGGTCTATAACAACAGTAGGTAGGGTTAGTAGGACTATAACAACAGTAGGTAGAGTTAGTAGAACTATAACAACAGTAGGTAGGGTTAGAGTTAGTAGGACTATAACAACAGTAGGTAGAGTTAGAGTTAGTAGGACTATAACAACAGTAGGTAGAGGTAGAGTTAATAGGACTATAACAACAGTAGGTAGAGTTAGTAGGACTATAACAACAGTAGGTAGAGTTAGTAGAACTATAACAACAGTAGGTAGAGTTAGAGTTAGTAGGACTATAACAACAGTAGGTAGAGTTAGTAGGACTATAACAACAGTAGGTAGGGTTAGAGTTAGTAGGACTATAACAACAGTAGGTTGAGTTAGAGTTAGTAGGACTATAACAACAGTAGGTAGGGTTAGTAGGACTATAACAACAGTAGGTAGGGTTAGTAGGACTATAACAACAGTAGGTAGAGTTAGTAGAACTATAACAACAGTAGGTAGGGTTAGTAGGACTATAACAACAGTAGGTAGAGTTAGAGTTAGTAGGACTATAACAACAGTAGGTAGAGTTAGTAGGACTATAACAACAGTAGGTAGGGTTAGAGTTAGTAGGACTATAACAACAGTAGGTAGAGTTAGAGTTAGTAGGACTATAACAACAGTAGGTAGAGTTAGAGTTAGTAGGACTATAACAACAGTAGGTAGGGTTAGTAGGACTATAACAACAGTAGGTAGAGTTAGTAGGACTATAACAACAGTAGGTAGGGTTAGAGTTAGTAGGACTATAACAACAGTAGGTAGAGTTAGTAGGACTATAACAACAGTAGGTAGAGTTAGTAGGACTATAACAACAGTAGGTAGAGTTAGTAGGACTATAACAACAGTAGGTAGAGTTAGTAGGACTATAACAACAGTAGGTAGAGTTAGTAGGACTATAACAACAGTAGGTAGAGTTAGTAGAACTATAACAACAGTAGGTAGGGTTAGTAGGACTATAACAACAGTAGGTAGGGTTAGAGTTAGTAGGACTATAACAACAGTAGGTAGAGTTAGTAGGACTATAACAACAGTAGGTAGAGTTAGTAGGACTATAACAACAGTAGGTAGGGTTAGAGTTAGTAGGACTATAACAACAGTAGGTAGAGTTAGAGTTAGTAGGACTATAACAACAGTAGGTAGAGTTAGTAGGACTATAACAACAGTAGGTAGAGTTAGTAGGACTATAACAACAGTAGGTAGAGTTAGTAGGACTATAACAACAGTAGGTAGAGTTAGTAGGACTATAACAACAGTAGGTAGAGTTAGTAGGACTATAACAACAGTAGGTAGGGTTAGATGGACTATAACAACAGTAGGTAGGGGTAGTAGGACTATAACAACAGTAGGTAGGGTTAGTAGGACTATAACAACAGTAGGTAGGGTTAGAGTTAGTAGGACTATAACAACAGTAGGTAGAGTTAGAGTTAGTAGGACTATAACAACAGTAGGTAGAGTTAGTAGGACTATAACAACAGTAGGTAGGGGTAGATGGACTCAACATCCTGAGATATTGATGATCGCAGCGCTACGGTTTCCTGACGTCCCACCAGATTTCTCTCGTCTTCCGTTTCTGATTGAAACACTCATTTATTAACCTGCTTCTAACACAGGATAGAATACAGAGACTAAACACACACCCCACAGACTAACAGAGACTAAACACACACCCCACAGACTAACAGAGACTAAACACACACCCCAGATACTAACAGAGACTAAACACACACCCCACAGACTAACAGAGACTAAACTCACACCCCACAGACTAACAGAGACTAAACACACACCCCACAGACTAACAGAGACTAAACACACACCCCACAGACTAACAGAGACTAAACTCACACCCCACAGACTAACAGAGACTAAACACACACCCCACAGACTAACAGAGACTAAACTCACACCCCACAGACTAACAGAGACTAAACACACACCCCACAGACTAACAGAGACTAAACTCACACCCCACAGACTAACAGAGACTAAACACACACCCCAGATACTAACAGAGACTAAACACACACCCCACAGACTAACAGAGACTAAACTCACACCCCACAGACTAACAGAGACTAAACTCACACCCCAGATACTAACAGAGACTAAACACACACCCCACAGACTAAACACACACCCCACAGACTAACAGAGACTAAACTCACACCCCACAGACTAACAGAGACTAAACACACACCCCACAGACTAACAGAGACTAAACACACACCCCACAGACTAACAGAGACTAAACTCACACCCCAGATACTAACAGAGACTAAACACACACCCCACAGACTAAACACACACCCCACAGACTAACAGAGACTAAACTCACACCCCACAGACTAACAGAGACTAAACTCACACCCCACAGACTAACACAGACTAAACACACACCCCACAGACTAACAGAGACTAAACTCACACCCCAGATACTAACAGAGACTAAACACACACCCCACAGACTAAACACACACCCCACAGACTAACAGAGACTAAACTCACACCCCAGATACTAACAGAGACTAAACACACACCCCACAGACTAACAGAGACTAAACACACACCCCACAGACTAAACTCACACCCCACAGACTAACAGAGACTAAACACACACCCCACAGACTAAACACACACCCCACAGACTAACAGAGACTAAACACACACCCCACAGACTAACAGAGACTAAACACACACCCCACAGACTAACAGAGACTAAACACACACCCCACAGACTAAACACACACCCCACAGACTAACAGAGACTAAACTCACACCCCACAGACTAACAGAGACTAAACTCACACCCCAGATACTAACAGAGACTAAACACACACCCCACAGACTAACAGAGACTAAACTCACACCCCACAGACTAACAGAGACTAAACTCACACCCCACAGACTAACAGAGACTAAACACACACCCCACAGACTAACACAGACTAAACTCACACCCCACAGACTAACAGAGACTAAACTCACACCCCAGATACTAACAGAGACTAAACTCACACCCCAGATACTAACAGAGACTAAACACACACACCAGATACTAACAGAGACTAAACACACACCCCACAGACTAAACACACACCCCACAGACTAACAGAGACTAAACACACACCCCACACACTAACAGAGACTAAACTCACACCCCACAGACTAACAGAGACTAAACACACACCCCAGATACTAACAGAGACTAAACACACACCCCACAGACTAACAGAGACTAAACTCACACCCCACAGACTAACAGAGACTAAACACACACCCCACAGACTAACAGAGACTAAACACACACCCCACAGACTAAACACACACCCCACAGACTAACAGAGACTAAACTCACACCCCACAGACTAACAGAGACTAAACTCACACCCCACAGACTAACACAGACTAAACACACACCCCACAGACTAACAGAGACTAAACTCACACCCCAGATACTAACAGAGACTAAACTCACACCCCACAGACTAACAGAGACTAAACACACACCCCACAGACTAAACACACACCCCACAGACTAACAGAGACTAAACACACACCCCACAGACTAACAGAGACTAAACACACACCCCACAGACTAACAGAGACTAAACTCACACCCCACAGACTAACAGAGACTAAACTCACACCCCACAGACTAACAGAGACTAAACTCACACCCCAGATACTAACAGAGACTAAACACACACCCCACAGACTAAACTCACACCCCACAGACTAAACTCACACCCCACAGACTACCAGATACTAAACACACACCTCAGAGACTAAACACACACCTCAGAGACTAAACACACACCCCAGAGACTAAACACACACCTCAGAGACTAAACACACACCCCAGAGACTAAACACACACCCCAGAGACTAAACACACACCCCAGAGACTAAACACACACCCCACAGACTAAACACACACCGCAGAGACTAAACACACACCCCAGAGACTAAACACACACCCCTGGGACTAAACTCACACCCCACAGACTAAACACACACCTCAGAGACTAAACAGGGACTAAACTCACACCCCAGGGACTAAACTCACACCGCAGAGACTAAACAGCGACTAAACACACACCCCAGAGACTAAACACACACCCCAGAGACTAAACACACACCCCAGAGACTAAACACACACCTCAGAGACTAAACACACACCCCAGAGACTAAACACACACCTCAGAGACTAAACACACACCCCACAGACTAAACACACACCTCAGAGACTAAACACACACCCCAGAGACTAAACACACACCCCAGAGACTAAACACACACCGCAGAGACTAAACACACACCTCAGAGACTAAACACACACCCCAGAGACTAAACACACACCCCAGAGACTAAACACACACCCCAGAGACTAAACACACACCTCAGAGACTAAACACACACCCCAGAGACTAAACACACACCTCAGAGACTAAACACACACCCCAGAGACTAAACACACACCCCAGAGACTAAACACACACCCCAGAGACTAAACACACACCTCAGAGACTAAACACACACCCCAGAGACTAAACACACACCTCAGAGACTAAACACACACCTCAGAGACTAAACACACACCTCAGAGACTAAACACACACCCCAGAGACTAAACACACACCGCAGAGACTAAACACACACCTCAGAGACTAAACACACACCCCAGAGACTAAACACACACCCCAGAGACTAAACACACACCCCAGAGACTAAACACACACCTCAGAGACTAAACACACACCTCAGAGACTAAACACACACCTGCTTTGCTGCAGTCGACGCTGAAGTTGTTCTTCTGGTCGATGAAGCCCTTTGATAGACCGAGCCCCTTGGCTGTCACACAGCTGGCGTCCGATTGGCTGGGAGCTCCCTGGTGGGAGTAGCTGACCTGGCGAGTCACGGCATCGACCATGATGCTGGACGTCTCATGGTTGCTATGGCTACTGACCAGCTGGGAGCCTGGAGGAGAGACAGACGGGGAGAGAGTGAGAGAGAGAGGGGGGGTTTGAGAGAGAAAGAGGGAGAGAGGGAGGGGGGTTAGAGAGAGAAAGAGGGAGAGAGAGGGGGGAGTTAGAGAGAGAAAGAGGGAGAGAGAGGGGGGGTTAGAGAGAGAAAGAGGGAGAGAGAGAGGGGGTTAGAGAGAGAAAGAGGAGGAGAGAGAGAGGGGGTTAGAGAGAGAAAGAGGGAGAGAGAGAGGATATAAAGAGGGAGAGAGGAGGTAGAGATATAAAAGGGGGAGAGAGAGAGGGTTAGAAAAAGAGGGGGGTATGAGAGAGAAAGAGGGAGAGAGAGAGGTTATTAGAGAGAAAAGGATATAGATAGAAAAAGAGAGAGAGGAGAGAGGTTAGAGAGAAAGAAAATAGAGAGAGAGAGAGAGGGGTTAGAGAGAGAAAGAGAGGCGAGAGAGGTATTATAAAGAGAGAATAATAGAGAGAAAGAGGCATATAGAAATATAAAGAGAGGGATTGGAGAAAGAGGGAGAGATATATAGATAGAAAAGGGAGAAAGGTAAAAAGAGAGAGAAGTAGAGGAAAAGAGAGGGAGAGAGGGTAGAGAAAAGAGGAGGAGAGAGAGGGGATAAAAGGGAGAGAAAAGGGGGTAGAGAGATATAGAGGTAAAAGAGGAGAAAAAAAGAGAGAGAGAGAGGGGTTAGAGAGAGAAAGAGAGGAGAGAGAGGGGCAGTTAGAGAGAAATAGAGAGATAGAGAGAGAAAGAGGGAGAGAGAGAGAGGGGTTAGAGAGAGAAAGAGGGAGAGAGACAGGGGCGGTTAGAGAGATAAAGAGGGAGAGAGAGAGGGGTTAGAGAGAGAAAGAGGGAGAGAGAGAGAGAGGTTAGAGAGAGAATATGTGCGTATCTGTCCACTGTCCAGGTCCCTCACCAGTGATCTTGGCCTTGAAAGGGGATCCTACGATGTGGTAAGGTCCTCCGTATCTCACGGAGATTAAGTAGTTTCCTGGAGCCATGGGGGTATAGGTCACCTTGTAACCCACCGGACACTCAACACAGTCCATCTTCACTTTGGAGGGGCCGTCGATGGTCACCGCCAGGGCCCCGGGGCCTGCTGTACTGGTGTTCACCACAAACTCACAGGCTGTACCTACAGAGAGAGGGTAGAAGGGGAGAGAGATGTTTTACATTCTATTTTAGGTTTGCTTGACATTTTGTTTTAATTATTGTGATAGGCTCATGTTTTACTGGTATGGCGTACAACCACTATTTACTTTGCCAGGACGCAGTACTGGAGCAGTACTGGAGCAGTACTGGAGCAATACTGGAGCAGTACTGGAGCAGTACTGGAGCAATACTGGAGCAGTACTGGAGCAGTACTGGAGCAATACTGGAGCAGTACTGGAGCAGTACTGGAGCAACACTGGAGCAACACTGGAACAACACTGGAGCAGTACTGGAGCAATACTGGAGCATAACTGGAATAATACTGGAGCAGTACTGGAGCAGTACTGGAGAAATACTGGAGCAGTACTGGAGCAGTACTGGAGCAGTACTGGAGCAACACTGGAGCAGTACTGGAGCAGTACTGGAGAAATACTGGAGCAGTACTGGAGCAGTACTGGAGCAGTACTGGAGCAACACTGGAGCAGTACTGGAGCAGTACTGGAGCAGTACTGCGTGACTTTCACCCTGCATATCATAGACATGGGAAGTAAAACATTTCCTCAATAAAGCAGCTATCAGCTAAATCACTGCTAGTGTGAAGAGAGATTCATTCGGAAAGTATTCAGACCCCATGACTTAAAACATTTTTTTTATTACGTTACAGCCTTATTCAAAAATGTAATAAATTGTTTTTTCCCCCTCATCTATCTACACACAATACCCTATAATGACAAAGCAAAAACTGTTTATTAGACACTTTTGCTAAAAATATCAAATGTAATTTACATAGGTTTCCAGACCTTTTTACTCAGTACTCTGTTGAAGCATCTCTGGCAGCGATTACAGCCTCGAGTCTTCTAGGGTATGACACTACAAGCTTGGCTCACCTGTATTTGGGGAGTTTCTCCCATTCTTCTCTGCAGATCCTCTCAAACTCTGTCAGGTTGGATGGGGAGCGTCTCTGCACAGCTATTTTCAGGTCTCTCCAGAGATGTTCAAGGAACATCTATGTGAGAATGCTGTTCATTGACTACAGCTCAGCGTTCATCACCATGGTGCACTTTTTTCTACTGCATCATTGATTGTATGTTGTTTTACTCCATGTGTAACTCTGTGTTTTTGTATGTTGTCGAACTGCTTTGCTTTATCTTGGCCAGGTCGCAATTGTAAATGAGAACTTGTTCTCAACTAGTCTACCTGGTTAAATAAAGGTGAAATAAAATAAATAAAATAAATTTTAAAAAAAGGTCATCAATAAGCTAAGGACCCTGGGACTAAACACCTCCCTCTGCAACTCAATCCTGGACTTCCTGACGGGCCGTCCCCAGGTGGTGAGGGTAGGTAAAAACATATCTGCCATGCTGATCCTCAATACGGGGGCCCCTCAGGGGTGCGTGCTCAGTTCCCTCCTGTACTCCCTGTTCACTCATGACTGCACAGCCGGGCACCAACACCATCAACAAGTTTGCTGATGACACAACAGTGTCTGATCACCAACAACAATGGCCACTGACTATATCTAAACAACTATCTCCTTTAGAAGGCCAACATCACAATACATCTTCTCACAAATAGTTTCATATTCAATCAGATATGTTATACAACCATATTATATTATACCACATTCAGATGCAAACCCTGAAACATAATGGAGAAGTGCACACAACCAAAGACAGTTATGTGTGTTTCCTGTCCTCCAAATGAAACACACTTGTCATGACTGTCCCTTAAGTGTCCACGGACCATTCCCACATTCTCAAAAATAGAAATATTGTTTAATTCTCCCATTTTGGGGATTAGAAGTTTTGGCAAGAAGTCTTTGTTCTCCATAGGCTTTCCTGTGGCTCAGTTGGTAGAGCACGGTGTTTGCAACGCCAGGGTTGTGGGTTTGATTCCCACGGGGGGCCAGTGCTAAATGACTAAAATGTAAATGTAAAATGTAGGCTCTCTCCCTCCATACTGAGAGTTTCTACCAGAAATGTCCATTGTAAAACCTGATGTGGGAGAGAGAGTGAGAGAGGGGGGAGCCCCGATATACACCCAAAAGGGCCACGTTGTGACACTGGTATGGCAACTGCTCGGCCTCCGACCGCAAGGCACTACAAAGGGTAGTGCTTACGGCCCAGTACATCACTGGGGCCAAGCTTCCTGCCATCCAGGACCTCTACACCAGGCGGTGTCAGAGGAAGGCCCTAAAAATGGTAAAAGACTCCAGGCACCCAAGTCAAAGGCTCTTCTCTCTGCTACCGCATGGGAAGCGGTACCGGCGCGCCAAGTCTAGGTCCAAGAGGCTTCTAAACAGCTTCTACCTCCAAGCCATAAGACTCCTGAACAGCTAATCTAAGAGCTACCCAGACTCCTCTTTTACGCTGCAGCTACTCTCTGTTTATTATCTATGCATAGTCACTTTAACTCTACCTACATGTACATATTACCTCAATTACCTCGACTAACCGGTGCCCCCGCACATTGACTCTGTACCGGTAGCGCCCTGTATATTGCCTCGCTATTGCTATTTTACTGCTGCTGTTAAATTATTTCTTACTATTATTTTCTATTTTTTACATATCTATTTTTTTACTTAACACTTTTCTTTTCTTAAAACTTCTTAAAGCATTGTTGGTTAAGGGCTTGTAAGTAAGCCTTTCAATGTAAGGTCTACACCTGTTGTACTCAGCGCATGTGACGGACAGAATTTGATTTGATTTGAGGTTCATGTCCGGGCTCTGGCTGGGCCACTCAAGGACATTCAGAGACTTGTCCCGAAGCCACTCCTGCGTTGTCTTGGCTGTGTGCTTAGGGTCATTGTCCTGTTAGAAGGTGAACCTTCTCCCCAGTCTGAGGTCCTGAGCGCTCTGGAGCAGGTTTTCATCAAGGATCTCTCTGTACTTTGCTCCATTCATCTTTGCCTTGATCCTGACTAGTCTCCCAGTCCCTGCAGCTGAAAAACATCCCTACAGCATGATACTGCCACCACCATGCTTCACCGTAGGGATGGTGCCAGGTTTCCACCAGAGGTGACGCTTGGCATTCAGGCCAAAGAGTTCAATCTTGGTTTCATCAGACCAGATAATCTTGTTTCTCATGATCTGAGAGTCTTTAGGTGCCTTTTGGCAAACTCCAAGTGAGCTGTCATGTGCCTTTTACTGAGGAGTGGTTTCCGTCTGGCCACGCCACCATAAAGGCGTGATTGGTGGAGTGCTGCAGAGATGGTTGTCCTTCTGGATGGTTCTCCCATCTCCACAGAGGAACTCTAGATCTCAGTCAGAGTGACCATCAGGTTCTTGGTCACCTCCCTAACCAAGGCCCTTCTCCCCCGATTGCTCAGTTTGGCCGGGCCGCCAGCTCTAGTCTTGGTGGTTCCAAACGTCTTCCATTTAAGAATGATGGAGGGGTCTCCTGAGTGTTTCAGTGGTCTAAGGCACTGCATCACAGTGCTAGCTGTGCCACTAGAGATCCTGGTTCGAGTCCAGGCTCCGTCTCAGCCGGCCGCGACTGGAAGACCCAGCTTTGTCCAGGTTAGGGGAGGGTACGGCTGGCAGGGATGTTCTTGTAACATCGTGCACTAGCGACTCCTGTGGCAGGCCGGGTGCAGTGCACGCTGACACAGTCGCCAGGTGTATGGTGTTTTCTCTGACACATTGATGCAGCTGGCTTCTGGGTTAAGCGGCGTTGTGTCAAGAAGCAGGGCGGCTTGGCTGGGTTGTGTTTTGGAGTACGCATGGCTCTCGACCTTCGCCTCTCCCGAGTCCGTACGGGAGTTGCAGTGATGGGACAAGACTGTAACTACCAATTGGATACAACGAAATCGGGGAGAAAGGGGGTAAAAAAATAAGAATAATAAAAAATTAAAATATATTTTTTTAAATAATTATGAGGCCACTGTGTTCTTGGGGACCTTCAATGCTGCAGAAATGTTTTGGTACCCTTCCCCAGATCTGTGTCTCGACACAATCCTGTCTTGGAGCTCTACGGACAATTCCTTCGACCTCATGGCTTGGTTTTTGCGCTGACATGCACTGATAACTTTAGGACCTTATATAGACAGGTGTGTGCCTTTCCAAATCATGTCCAATCAATTAAATTTACCACAGGTGGACTCCAATCAAGTTGTAGAAACATCTCAAGGATGAGCAATGGAAACAGGAAGCACCTGAGCTCAATTTCAAGTCTCAATGCAAAGGGACTGAATACTGATGTAAATACGTTTTTTCTGTTTTTTTTTAAACCAGAAATGTCTAAAAACCTGTTTTCAATTTGTCATTATGGGGTATTGTGTGTAGATTGTTGATTTATATAATACATTTTTAGAATAAGGCTGTAACTTAACAAAATGTGGGAAAAGGCAAGGGGTCTGAATACTTTATGAATGCACCGTACATATCTTTTCACACTATCACTGATTCAGCTAATAGCTGCTTTATTTCGTATTTCTACAACAGTAAGGTGTTAGTTACCAGTGGATCCTCCCTCTAGTCCAGCTCCGTATGCGGTCACCATGCCTGGGTCTCCAGCCTGTCCCGTCTCCCCCACCCTGATCTTGAAGGGACTGCCAGGGATGTGACTGCCGTTGAACTTCACATCGATCAGATACAGACCGTTCTCTCTGGGAATGAACCTCACAGCATATTTATCTGGAGGAGAGGAGAGAGGGATGGGACGGGAGGGAAATAAATTATACATCTGTTGTCAAAGTATCTTTAAACTCAGTCTGGTGTCCATGGCGACTGTGGTCTATCTCTCTAACGGAGCAACTGTGTAGTAGTTTATCAGAGTGTAACTTGCTGTTCCTATCTGGATCAAAGTAGTATTGTGTAGTGTAGTTACCTTGGGACTAGCTCAGTAACACAGTGTAGTATAGTAAAGTATAGTATTGTGTAGTATATTGTAGTATTGTGTAGTGTAGTTACCTTGGGACTAGCTCAGTAACACAGTATAGTATAGTAAAGTATAGTATTGTGTAGTATATTGTAGTATTGTGTGGTAGTAGTTACCTTGGGACTAGCTCAGTAACACAGTGTAGTATAGTAAGGTATAGTATTGTGTAGTATATTGTAGTATTGTGTGGTAGTAGTTATCTCAGTCTAGCTCAGTAACACAGTGTAGTATATTGTAGTATTGTGTGGTAGTAGTTACCTCGGTCTAGCTCAGTAACACAGTGTAGTATAGTAAGGTATAGTATTGTGTAGTATATTGTAGTATTGTGTGGTAGTAGTTACCTCAGTCTAGCTCAGTAACACAGTGTAGTAAAGTATAGTATTGTGTAGTATATTGTAGTATTGTGTGGTAGTAGTTACCTCAGTCTAGCTCAGTAACACAGTGTAGTAAAGTATAGTATTGTGTAGTATATTGTAGTATTGTGTGGTAGTAGTTACCTCAGTCTAGCTCAGTAACACAGTGCAGTATAGTAAAGTATAGTATTGTGTAGTATATTGTAGTATTGTGTGGTAGTAGTTACCTCAGTCTAGCTCAGTAACACAGTGTAGTATATTGTAGTATTGTGTGGTAGTAGTTACCTCGGTCTAGCTCAGTAACACAGTGTAGTATAGTAAAGTATAGTATTGTGTAGTATATTGTAGTATTGTGTGGTAGTAGTTACCTTGGGTCTAGCTCAGTAACACAGTGTAGTATAGTATTGTGTAGTATATTGTAGTATTGTGTGGTAGTAGTTACCTCGGTCTAGCTCAGTAACACAGTGTAGTGTAGTAAAGTATAGTATTGTGTAGTATATTGTAGTATTGTGTGGTAGTAGTTACCTCAGTCTAGCTCAGTAACACAGTGTAGTATATTGTAGTATTGTGTGGTAGTAGTTACCTCGGTCTAGCTCAGTAACACAGTGTAGTATAGTAAAGTATAGTATTGTGTAGTATATTGTAGTATTGTGTGGTAGTAGTTACCTTGGGTCTAGCTCAGTAACACAGTGCAGTATAGTAAAGTATAGTATTGTGTAGTATATTGTAGTATTGTGTGGTAGTAGTTACCTCAGTCTAGCTCAGTAACACAGTGTAGTAAAGTATAGTATTGTGTAGTATATTGTAGTATTGTGTGGTAGTAGTTACCTTGGGACTAGCTCAGTAACACAGTGTAGTAAGGTATAGTATTGTGTAGTATAGTATTGTGTAGTATTGTGTAGTATATTGTAGTATTGTGTAGTGTAGTTACCTCGGTCTAGCTCAGTAACACAGTGTAGTATAGTAAGGTATAGTATTGTGTAGTATAGTATTGTGTAGTATATTGTAGTATTGTGTGGTAGTAGTTACCTCGGTCTAGCTCAGTAACACAGCAGTCCTCCAGGGCTCCAGATGGGCTGTGGACTTTAGCGTCGATCTGTCCCTTCGCTCCGTTCAGGCTCACAGCAAAGGATGCTGGGTGATTGACCTTCAACCCGGACTCCTGCTCAGATACAACTCACGATCAACACAACTAAACAACTACACAACAACATCTACACAACTAGACAACAACTACACAACTAGACAACAACAACTAGACAACAACAACAACACAACAACTACACAACAACAACAACACAACAACTACACAACAACAACTACACAACAACTAGACAACAACAACTACACAACAACTACACAACAACAACAACACAACAACTACACAACAACAACTACACAACAACTAGACAACAACAACTACACAACAACAACAACACAACAACTAGACAACAACAACTACACAACAACTACACAACAACTACACAACAACTTGAAAACTACACAAATACTAAACAACTACACAACAACTACTAGACAAATACACAACACCATGTATCTAAAGGTGTGTGTTTATAAAGGTGTGTGTATCTAAAGGTGTGTGTTTATAAAGGTGTGTGTATCTAAAGGTGTGTGTATCTAAAGGTGTGTGTTTATAAAGGTGTGTGTTTATAAAGGTGTGTGTATCTAAAGGTGTGTGTTTATAAAGGTGTGTGTATCTAAAGGTGTGTGTTTATAAAGGTGTGTGTATCTAAAGGTGTGTGTATCTAAAGGTGTGTGTTTATAAAGGTGTGTGTTTATAAAGGTGTGTGTATCTAAAGGTGTGTGTATCTAAAGGTGTGTGTATCTAAAGGTGTGTGTATATAAAGGTGTGTGTATCTAAAGGTGTGTGTTTATAAAGGTGTGTGTTTATAAAGGTGTGTGTATCTAAAGGTGTGTGTATATAAAGGTGTGTGTATCTAAAGGTGTGTGTTTATAAAGGTGTGTGTATCTAAAGGTGTGTGTTTATAAAGGTGTGTGTATCTAAAGGTGTGTGTATCTAAAGGTGTGTGTATCTAAAGGTGTGTGTATATAAAGGTGTGTGTATCTAAAGGTGTGTGTTTATAAAGGTGTGTGTTTATAAAGGTGTGTGTATCTAAAGGTGTGTGTTTATAAAGGTGTGTGTATCTAAAGGTGTGTGTATATAAAGGTGTGTGTATCTAAAGGTGTGTGTATATAAAGGTGTGTGTTTATAAAGGTGTGTGTATCTAAAGGTGTGTGTTTATAAAGGTGTGTGTATCTAAAGGTGTGTGTTTATAAAGGTGACCTTTATGGAGGTCTGGGGTCCGCTCATCAACCAATAATTAACAAAATGGTACAAACACCAAATTGAAACTCTGCAGAATTCTGCTGAAATATCCTCCGTCTACAACGTAAAACACCAAATAACGCGGAGCAGTTTTAGGCCGATACCAATTATCAAAATCCAGAAAATAGACATAAAATTCTACAACCACCTAAAAGGAAGTGATTCCCAAACCTTCCATAACAAAGCCATCACCTACAGAGAGATGAACCTGGAGAAGAGTCCCCTAAGCAAGTTGGTCCTGGGGCTCTGTTCACAAACACAAACAGACCCCACAGAGCCCCAGGACAGCAACACAATTAGACCCAACCAAATCATGAGAAAACAAAAAGATAATTACTTGACACAAAAAAAACATAAAACTAGAATGCTATTCGGCCCTAAACAGAGAGAACACAGTGGCAGAATACCTGACCACTGTGACTGACCCAAACTTAAGGAAAGCTTTGACTATGTACAGACTCAGTGAGCATAGCCTTGCTATTGAGAAAGGCCACCATAGACAGACCTGGCTCTCAAGAGAAGACAGGCTATGTGCAACACTGCCAACAAAATGAGGTGGAAGCTGAGCTGCACTTCCTAACCTCCTGCCAAATGTATGACCATATTAGAGACACATATTTCCCTCAGATTACACAGACCCACAAAGAATTAGACAAATCCAATCTGGGGCTTAGAGCGTTGGACGAGTAACCGAAAGGTTGCTGGATCGAATCCCCGAGCTGACAAGGTACAAATCTGTCGTTCTGCCCCTGAACAAGGCAGTTAACCCACTGTTCCCCTGAACAAGGCAGTTAACCCACTGTTCCCCGGTAGGTCGTCATTGTAAATAAGAATTTGTTCTTAACTGACTTGCCTAGTTAAATAAATAATAATAATAAACTCCCATATCTATTGGGTGAAATACCACAGTGTGACATCACAGCAGCAAGATTTGTGACCTGTTGCCTCAAGAAAAGGGCAACCAGTGAAGAACAAACACCATTGTAAATACAACCCATATTTATTTTCCCTTTTTGTACTTTAACTCTGCACAAAACTGTATATAGACAAATTACTTTATTCTTTTGGAACTTCTGTGAGTGTAATGTTTACTGTAAAAAAAAAAAGGTTTATTTCACTTTTGTTTATTATATATTTCACTTGTTTAAGCAGTGTAAACACATGTTTCATGCCAATAAAGCACTTTGAGTTAAATTGAATTGAGAAAAGAGAGAGAAGAGAGAGAAGAGAGAGAGAGAGGGAGAGAGAGAGAGGGAGAAGAGAGAGAGGGAGAGAGAGAGGGAGAGAGAGAAGAGAGAGAGAGAAGAGAGAGAAGAGAAGAAAGAGAGAGATAGAGAAGAGAAAGAAGAGTGAGAGAGAGAGAGAGAGAGAGAGAAGAGAGAGAGAGAGAGAGAGAGAGAGAGAGAGAGAGAGAGAGAGAGAGAGAGAGAGAAGAGAGAGAGAGAGAGAGAGAGAGAGAGAGAGAGAGAGAGAGAGAGAGAGAGAGAGAGAGAGAAGAGAGAGAAGAGAGAGAGAGAGAGAGAGAGAGAGAGAGAGAGAGAGAGAGAGAGAGAGAGAGAGAGAGAGAAGAGAAAGAAGAGTGAGAGAGAGAGAGAGAGAAAGAGAGAGAGCACCCATTTCAACTTCTTTTGGAGTGAAGGGAGGGAAGGGGAGGTGCGGTGGAGTGAAGGGAGGGAAAAGGAAGGGGGGGCTGTTGAGAGCATTTAGATTGAGGCACAAGAAACACCCAATTCTTTACTATCCCACAAACACTTGCA
>NC_059456.1:109523400-109583400 GCF_905237065.1 Salmo salar | reverse complement strand
GTACTGTATAATTATACCAACAACACACTTACCTGGTACTCCAACCTCTGTTCTCTCCAGCCCGGGCCCCCCAGCGCGGACCTTGTGGGCTCCTCCTTCTCCCAGGGGCCCCACTGTGAACTGGAAGGGGCTGCCGGGCACGTGCACGCCCGCGTACTTCACACACACTGTGTGCACGCCGTTCTCCGTGGGAACAAAGCGGATGCAGTAGGTGTTGTTCTCTCCCTCCATGATGTCAGCCTCCTGGACCTGACCAGACGGACTGGTCACCTGGGCCACCATGTCTGCTATGCTGATCTCTGTTAACACACACACACACACACACACACACACACACACACACACACACACACACACACACACACACACACACACACACACACACACACACACACACACACACACACACACACACACACACACACAGGGTTAACAGCCTCCTTGACCTGAGCAGACGGACAATTTGTTGTCCTTCTGTTGCATCTCTATCGAAAATACAGCATCTCTGCTGTAACGTGACATTTTCTAAGGCTTCCATTGGCTCTCAGAAGGCGCCAGAAAGTGGAATGACGTGTGTCCTGTCTCTGGGCGAAGAACAGCAGGAAATTGTGTAAGTGGTCAGGCTGGGGACAGTGACACTGGAGATGCGCGTTCATGAGGATATATATGTTTTTTTTTCTTTCAGCCTTTGAATGAATACAACGTCGCCCGGTTGGAATATTATCGCTATTTTACGAGAAAAATAGCATAAAAATTGATTTTAAACAGCGTTTGACATGCTTCGAAGTACGGTAATGGAATATTTTGAAATTGTTTGTCACGAAATGCACTCGCGCGTCACCCTTCGGATAGTTACCTGAACGCACGAACAAAACGGAGGTATTTTAATATAACTATGGATTATTTGGAACCAAAACAACATTTGTTGTTGAAGTAGAAGTCCTGGGAGTGCATTCTGACGAAGAACAGCAAAGGTAACCCAATTTTTCTAATATAAATTCTGAGTTTAGGTTGTCCCAAACTTGGTGGGTGTCAAATTAGCTAGCCTGTGATGGCTGAGCTATCTACTCAGAATATTGCAAAATGTGCTTTTGCCGAAAAGCTATTTTAAAATCTGACACCGCGATTGCATAAAGGAGTTCTATATCTATAATTCTTAAAATAATTGTTCTGTATTTTGTGAACGTTTATCTTGAGTAATGTTGTAAATTCACCGGAAGTTTGCGGTGGGTATGCTAGTTCTGAACATCACATGCTAATGTAAAAAGCTCGTTTTTGATATAAATATGAACTTGATTGAAAAAAACATGCATGTATTGTATAACATAATGTCCTAGGAGTGTCGTCTGATGAAGATCATCAAAGGTTAGTGCTGCATTTAGCTGTGGTTTTGGTTTTTGTGACATATATCCTTGCTTTGAAAATGGCTGTGTGATTATTTTTGGCAGGGTACTCTCCTGACATAATCTAATGTTTTGCTTTCGCTGTAAAGCCTTTTTGAAATCGGACAATGTGGTTAGATTAACGCAAGCGTCCCACCTCGCCCAGACAGGTTAAAGGCATCCCCAATTCTACCGGGGCTTTTCTCTGTCCTCTATGTCTACATTTGGTAAAAGGTTTTCATTTTTTCATTTATGTATTTAACACATTTCAGGTCCAGAAGATGAACTCTGTTCATTCTCCAAATTCTGTTGCTAAATGTATTTTCTGTTGGTGTAATTAAGCAGAGCTCTGTCATCCCTTCATTAAGCAGAGCTCTGTCATCCCTTCATTAAGCAGAGCTCTGTCATCCCTTCATTAAGCAGAGCTCTGTCATCCTTTAGCAGAGCTCTGTCATCCCTTCATTAAGCAGAGCTCTGTCATCCCTTCATTAAGCAGAGCTCTGTCATCCTTTAGCAGAGCTCTGTCATCCTTTAGCAGAGCTCTGTCATCCTTTAGCAGAGCTCTGTCATCCCTTCATTAAGCAGAGCTCTGTCATCCCTTCATTAAGCAGAGCTCTGTCATCCTTTAGCAGAGCTCTGTCATCCCTTCATTAAGCAGAGCTCTGTCATCCCTTCATTAAGCAGAGCTCTGTCATCCCTTCATTAAGCAGAGCTCTGTCATCCTTTAGCAGAGCTCTGTCATCCTTTAGCAGAGCTCTGTCATCCCTCTTAGCAGAGCTCTGTCATCCCTTCATTAAGCAGAGCTCTGTCATCCCTTCATTAAGCAGAGCTCTGTCATCCCTTCATTAAGCAGAGCTCTGTCATCCTTTAGCAGAGCTCTGTCATCCTTTAGCAGAGCTCTGTCATCCTTTAGCAGAGCTCTGTCATCCCTTCATTAAGCAGAGCTCTGTCATCCCTTCATTAAGCAGAGCTCTGTCATCCCTTCATTAAGCATGATACTGGAGAATGATCCTACATCACTATTTTTGCTATCCAGTAAATTGGAATCCCCCCCTGGGATCTCCTGGATGGTAGGAGAGGGTACCTGGGATCTCCTGGATGGTAGGAGAGGATACCTGGGATCTCCTGGATGGTAGGAGAGGGTACCTGGGATCTCCTGGATGGTAGGAGAGGGTACCTGGGATCTCCTGGATGGTAGGAGAGGGTACCTGGGATCTCCTGGATGGTAGGAGAGGATACCTGGGATCTCCTGGATGGTAGGAGAGGGTACCTGGGATCTCCTGGATGGTAGGAGAGGGTACCTGGGATCTCCTGGATGGTAGGAGAGGGTACCTGGGATCTCCTGGATGGTAGGAGAGGGTACCTGGGATCTCCTGGATGGTAGGAGAGGGTACCTGGGATCTCCTGGATGGTAGGAGAGGGTACCTGGGATCTCCTGGATGGTAGGAGAGGGTACCTGGGATCTCCTGGATGGTAGGAGAGGGTACCTGGGATCTCCTGGATGGTAGGAGAGGGTACCTGGGATCTCCTGGATGGTAGGAGAGGGTACCTGGGATCTCCTGGATGGTAGGAGAGGGTACCTGGGATCTCCTGGATGGTAGGAGAGGGTACCTGGGATCTCCTGGATGGTAGGAGAGGGTACCTGGGATCTCCTGGATGGTAGGAGAGGGTACCTGGGATCTCCTGGATGGTAGGAGAGGATACCTGGGATCTCCTGGATGTGGGGGATACCTGGGATCTCCTGGATGGTAGGAGAGGGTACCTGGGATCTCCTGGATGGTAGGAGAGGGTACCTGGGATCTCCTGGATGGTAGGAGAGGATACCTGGGATCTCCTGGATGGTAGGAGAGGGTACCTGGGATCTCCTGGATGGTAGGAGAGGGTACCTGGGATCTCCTGGATGGTAGGAGAGGGTACCTGGGATCTCCTGGATGGTAGGAGAGGGTACCTGGGATCTCCTGGATGGTAGGAGAGGGTACCTGGGATCTCCTGGATGGTAGGAGAGGATACCTGGGATCTCCTGGATGGTAGGAGAGGATACCTGGGATCTCCTGGGTACCTGGGATCTCCTGGATGGTAGGAGAGGGTACCTGGGATCTCCTGGATGGTAGGAGAGGGTACCTGGGATCTCCTGGATGGTAGGAGAGGATACCTGGGATCTCCTGGATGGTAGGAGGGGGTACCTGGGATCTCCTGGATGGTAGGAGAGGGTACCTGGGATCTCCTGGATGGTAGGAGAGGATACCTGGGATCTCCTGGATGGTAGGAGAGGATACCTGGGATCTCCTGGATGGTAGGAGAGGGTACCTGGGATCTCCTGGGTACCTGGGATCTCCTGGATGGTAGGAGAGGGTACCTGGGATCTCCTGGATGGTAGGAGAGGGTACCTGGGATCTCCTGGATGGTAGGAGAGGGTACCTGGGATCTCCTGGATGGTAGGAGAGGATACCTGGGATCTCCTGGATGGTAGGAGAGGGTACCTGGGATCTCCTGGATGGTAGGAGAGGATACCTGGGATCTCCTGGATGGTAGGAGAGGGTACCTGGGATCTCCTGGATGGTAGGAGAGGGTACCTGGGATCTCCTGGATGGTAGGAGAGGGTACCTGGGATCTCCTGGATGGTAGGAGAGGGTACCTGGGATCTCCTGGATGGTAGGAGAGGGTACCTGGGATCTCCTGGATGGTAGGAGAGGATACCTGGGATCTCCTGGATGGTAGGAGAGGGTACCTGGGATCTCCTGGATGGTAGGAGAGGGTACCTGGGATCTCCTGGATGGTAGGAGAGGGTACCTGGGATCTCCTGGATGGTAGGAGAGGGTACCTGGGATCTTGAGGCTGAGGTCACACTGGCTGCCGATGTTAGCAACAAACGCTGCTCTCGTCTTCCTGGTGATACTCTCCTTCATCCTCCCTTCTCCCGTCACCTTCACCGTGAACGCACTCCCTACACACACACACACACACACACACACACACACACACACACACACACACACACACACACACACACACACACACACACACACACACACACACACACACACATATACACACTTATTTAAATTGTTCAGATACACAATTTATAATGTTATTCAAAAGAATCGACAGACGGCTTTACTATGTACTATATTATTATATACTACCTGGTACGTGCTGGTCGGCGAACTTGATGTTGATGATGTAGTTTCCTGGTTCAGTGGGGCAGTAGCTGACCTTACAGGTGCCGTCCTCCTGGTCCTCAGTGTTAATGTCCACCTTACTGGGGCCCTCGATGGACAGACTCAGACCCCCATAGCCTACACACACACACAGACACACAGTGTTAATGTCCACCTTACTGGGGCCCTCAGTGGACAGACTCAGACCCCCATAGCCTACACACACACACAGACACACAGTGTTAATGTCCACCTTACTGGGGCCCTCAGTGGACAGACTCAGACTCCCATAGCCTACACACAGACACACAGTGTTAATGTTCACCTTACTGGGGCCCTCGGTGGACAGACTCAGACCCTCATTGCCTACACACAGACACAGACACAGACACACAGTGTTAATGTCCACCTTACTGGGGCCCTCAGTGGACAGACTCAGACTCCCATAGCCTACACACACACACACAGACACACAGTGTTAATGTCCACCTTACTGGGGCCCTCAGTGGACAGACTCAGACTCCCATAGCCTACACACACACACACAGACACACAGTGTTAATGTCCACCTTACTGGGGCCCTCGATGGACAGACTCAGACCCCCATAGCCTACACACACACACAGACACACAGTGTTAATGTCCACCTTACTGGGGCCCTCAGTGGACAGACTCAGACCCCCATAGCCTACACACACACACAGACACACAGTGTTAATGTCCACCTTACTGGGGCCCTCAGTGGATAGACTCAGACCCCCATAGCCTAAAGCATATCAAACTTCATCTAAAGTGAAAGTCAAAATCTCAACACACTTCAAGATAAGATAAAATAACAGACTAAGATAGAAACTTTATTAATCCCAAGTTTGATTGCATCAGCCAATAGGTAGAGTGTTAACAATAATACAATAAAATGAATAAATAAATCATGAAACAAAAGACAAATGAAGTATGAAATAATTAAAGTTGCAACGGTCGTCAAAATTGTTAAAAGGTTAATAATAGAATTCTGTAAAATGCAACAGTTGGACAATGGATGAAGATATTCCAAACTTTTATTTTTTATTTATTTGATATATTATCCAGTAGATATTGACTGAATTTTAGCACATAAAAACATTGTAACTGGCACTGACAAATAATTAAATGTTCAAGCATTTTTGTGGGAATGTAGGTATTCTATTCTACTTTGCTTTTTCTTATAATGCATATATATACATTGAGTATACCAAACATTAGGAACACCTTCCTGAAATTGAGTTGGTATTAATATTGGAGAGCCCTTTGTCTCCGCCCAATCAGCATTGTTCACACTCTCTTAAGCCTTAGCCCCACCCATCTCTTTAATAAGGGTTGATCTGACCGTTCTGTACTAACTTGCTAGCTACTTCCAGACATCTAAGAGAGAGAGAACAGATCACAGAAGATTACTCGCCCTAGCAGAGCTGGCTAGGCTGTTATGTTATCCAGAGTGTTGGTGACTGCAACTGTGCTGTCAGATTGTCCGTTCGTAAATTCAGAGTGTTTCGCGTTCAGAGCGCACATTGGACGCTCTGGCCAATAAGTAGGGTTGTTCCGAAAGCTCTGACCTCACAACAAAGGTCAAGCACCCAAGCTAACTGGCTAACATTGGCTAGCTACTTCCAGGCACAAATGAGAGAACACCCCACTCTGACCATTATACTCGGTTAGGCTGTGTTTATGTTATCCAGAGCGTAGGAGACTGTAACTCTGCTGCTGGCAACAATTTAATTACGCTTTTTTGCTGATGTTTATTGACACCGGACATATTCAACGGGTGCTGAGCGTTCAAAAATGTATCAGTTATTCTGCGCTCTGGCACAGTAAGACGAGAGTCTTTTGTTAAGAAATGTAGCTAGATAGCTAGCTAGGTAAACAATGAATCCCAATGCATGACTAACGTCAGTTAGCGAGCCAGACAGCTAGCGTTAGCTAGTTAGCTAACAGTACACTAACTTGAAATGAAAATACTTTGTCAAAATTAGAGTGGAGTCTTTTGTTAAGACATGTAGCTAGCTAGCTAGCTGTTAAGACGTGTAATATCTGACAATGTAGCTAGCTAGCTAAACAATGGACCATAATCACAACTCATGATGTTACTACCCTGCATGAATCTGCAAGTAGCTAACCAACCAGGTTCAATGGCTTTAACTAGTCAAGCAAATGTGTCTGAGATACGAAGAGTAAGATCGTACACATAACGTTAGCTAGGAACCCAGCAAGCTAACATTAGCTAGCTAACAGTACACTTGAAATGAAACCACTTTCTGTCAAAATTAGAAACGTGTAATATCTGACAATGTAGCTAGCTTGACTATATTACCAGTATACATCATGGTTTGACGGGTCTCCTGTCTGATGCCATGCATGGTTGCCCTTAGTTTGAGGATGTAATCCAGACTGGTGTTTTCTCCATCTCCTTAGCTATCATACTCGAATTCCACTTATTTCAAAACACAGTCCTCCAGAAAGTGGAGAGCATACACATAATATTAGCTAGCGAGCCAGCCAGCTAACGTTAGCTAGCTAACAGTACACTTTAACTTGACATTAGGTTTATGCAGTTTTACTACACGATACATTAAAAAAAGCCGCGTTCGACACGATTACCTAAACATACTGACCAGCTCCAATAGACAGATGCATGCTATATGGCAGACCAATCCAAACTCATCTCTCGGCATGTCCAGCCCACTCATTATCTCAGCCAATCATGGCTAACGGGAAGGTTGCTCACTTTTTCTGTGGCTAAACCAACTAGGCTCGTAATTTAACAATTTTATTCATATTTACAGATGGCATACAAGTTTGATATTAAGGCACATGAAAGTTCATATGTTCAAAAAGGCATTTCTGCCAAAAAAACGCATTTTGATAAAAAACATTTTTTACGTTCAAACAAACAGCTCTCCTGTGAAGTTGTGACTTGCGACATACGCCTAGTTTCCTGATTTCCCATGGAGCCCATTGAGCCCATTACTGGAGTGTGTCGATGACGAACTCACCAAACACACACCATCACTGACCTGCTTCGCGTCGATGACGAACTCACCAAACACACACCATCACTGACCTGCTTCGTGTCGATGATGAACTCACCAAACACACACCATGACTAACCTGCTTCACGTCGATGACGAACTCACCATACACACACCATGACTAACCTGCTTCACGTCGATGATGAACTCACCAAACACACACCATGACTAACCTGCTTCACGTCGATGACGAACTCACCAAACACACACCATCACTGACCTGCTTCGTGTCGATGATGAACTCACCAAACACACACCATGACTAACCTGCTTCACGTCGATGACGAACTCACCAAACACCATCACTGACCTGCTTCGCGTGTGTCGATGACGAACTCAGAGGTTTCGAAGGTTTTGGCCTCGCTGAGGCCCTGTCCAGTCACACGCACCCGGCTGGCGTCGCCGATCCCTGATTGGCTGATCATCACGGTGATGGGGCTGCTGGGAATATGGAGTCTGTTTTTCTTGATGCTCACCAGGTGCTCTCCGATCTCCGTGGGAACAAACGAGATGCCTGAAGCAGGAATGTTAGAGGCAGTGGAGCTTCTGAGAACGACGACCACAATCTGTTGGTACACTTTATTGGATTTTTATAGTTGGACTCTTATGGCTGAGGCATTTTAAATCAGACAAATGTTTCTGTTTAATAACAGAGGAACACACACCATGTGCCCCAACACACACACACACACACACACACACACACACACTACACACTACACACACACACACACACACACACACACACACACACACACACACACACACACACTACACACACACACACACACACACACACACACACACACACACACACACACACACACACACACACACACACACACACACACACAACACACACTACACACACACACACACACACACACACACACACACTACACACACACACACACACACACACACACACACACACACACACACACACACACACACACACTACACACACACACACACACACACACACACACACACACACACACACACACACACACACACACACACACACACACACACACACACACACACTGACCGACGTGTCCGTTGCGAAGCATCTTGAGATGGCAGGGTTCCTCTCGGCCGGAGGGCGTGGTCAGAGAGGCTGTCAGCTGACTCAGGTCCAGCTCTCCGATGTCCAATGGGATGTCAGCAGCAGAGCCCACCTTCAGACGGGACATCCTCATAGAGTCATCACCTAGGAGACAGAGAGAATATTATAATTATGGGATGTCAGCAGCAGAGCCCACCTTCAGACGGGACATCCTCATAGAGTCATCACCTAGGAGACAGAGAGAATATTATAATTATGGGATGTCAGCAGCAGAGCCCACCTTCAGACGGGACATCCTCATAGAGTCATCACCTAGGAGACAGAGAGAATATTATAATTATGGGATGTCAGCAGCAGAGCCGTCACTTAGAGACAGACAGGGCAGGGGGCAGGGGGGGGGGAGTCCACACAAGGCTATTTTGAACATCCATTACATCCACACATTCTCACGTCCCCATTTTTCACATAAACCTTAAAGAATGTGTTACCTGTGACGCAGGCGGAGAAGGGGCTGCCTGGGATGTGTTTGTCGTTGTATTTGACCAGGATGCTGTAGTCTCCAGGTCGAACAGGCAGGTAGGACACGGAACACGTTCCATCCTGGTTATCAACGCAGCTGATTTCGGCGTTAGATGGACCGTCGATGGCCAGCGACAGACCACCTACACACACAGGAGAGAGACAAAAGTTAGACAAGGTAGAAATTATACACATCAACTCTGTTGGTGAACCAACACAGCTCATATTTATTGTGCTCATGATTGATTTATAATTTAACTGCTACTAATTGTGTGTTGTGTGTTGATTGGCTGGTTTCCCATGAGTGATCTACCTTCTCCTGCGTCCTTGGTGTTGACGGTGAACACAGCAGGTTTGTTGACGGTCCCGTGGATCAGGCCCGGTCCGTACGCACTGACGTTCCCGCTGTTCACATAGTCCACATAGAACTGGAGAGGACAACCTGTTACAGAGAGAGGAGAGAGAGGGGAGAGAGGGGAGAGAGAGGGGAGGAGAGAGAGGAGAGAGAGGGGAGGAGAGAGGGAGAGAGAGGGGAGGAGAGAGAGAGAGAGAGAGAGAGAGAGAGAGAGAGAGAGAGGAGAGAGAGAGAGGAGAGGAGAGGAGAGGAGAGGAGAGGGGGAGAGAGAGGGGAGAGAGAGAGGGGAGGGAGAGAGAGAGGAGAGAGAGAGAGAGAGAGAGAGAGAGAGGGAGGAGAGAGAGAGAGGGGAGAGAGAGAGAGAGGGAGAGAGAGGGAGAGAGAGAGAGGGGGAGAGAGAGGAGGAGAGAGAGGGGAGAGAGAGAGAGGAGAGAGAGAGGGAGAGAGAGAGAGAGAGGGGAGGAGAGAGGGAGAGAGAGGAGAGAGAGAGAGGGAGGAGAGAGAGGGAGGAGAGAGAGGGAGGAGAGAGAAGGAGGAGAGAGAGAGGGGAGGAGAGAGGGAGGAGAGAGAGAGGAGGGAGGAGAGAGAGGGGAGAGAGGGAGAGAGAGAGAGGGGAGGAGAGAGGGGAGGAGAAAGAGGGGAGGAGGGAGAAGGGAGGAGAGAGAGAGAGAGAGAGAGAGAGGGGAGGGAGAGAGAGGGGAGGAGAGAGAGAGAGAGAGGGGAGGAGAGAGAGGGGAGGAGATAGAGAGAATCAGCATGTCCACATCCAGACCAATACTGTTAGCTATCACAGGAGAGGTTCTTGGCCAGGTAATCAATCAATCAATCAATCAATCAATCAATCAATCAAATGTATTCATAAAGCCCTTTTTACATCAGCCGATGTCACAAAGTGCTATATAGAAACCCAGCCTAAAACCCCAAACAGCAAGCAATGCAGATGTAGAAGCTAAGAGTCCTAAATATTCTGAAATAACTTCCTCTTCTCCAAAAATATAGACCCTAAAGTGGTATGATTGAGCGAGTGGTGTAATTGGTATTGTTGAGTTAATTATACAGTATACAGTGAATATCATAAGTATTTACCCCCTTTGGATTTCTTCACATTTTATTGTTTTACAAAGTGGGATGAAAACAGATTTAATTGTAATTTCTTGTCAAAGATCTACACAAAATATTATATGTCAAAGTGGAAGTAAAACCCGAATACACCTTGATTTGATAAGTATTCACTCCCTGAGTCAATCCATGTTAGGACTCAACAACCAACAACCCTCTAAATAAAGAGATTTATGTGACTGTTTATCAGAGGAGGAGGTGAGGGCTCTGGGAGTGTGGTGCCAGGACAATAACCTCTCACTCAACGTCAACAAAACAAAGGAGGTGATCGTGGACTTCAGGAAACAGCAGAGGGAGCAGCCCCCTATCCACATCGACGGGACAGTAGTGGAGAAGGTGGAAAGTTTTAAGTTCCTCGGCGTATACATCACAGACAAACTGAAATGGTCCACCCACACAGACAGTTTGGTAAAGAATGCGCAGCAGCGCCTCTTCAAACTCAGGAGGCTGAAGAAATTTGGCTTGTCACCTAAAACCCTCACAAACTTTTACAGATGCACAATTGAGAGCATCCTGTCGTGTGTAGTGTGTGTTAGTGTGTATAGTGTGTGTTGTCAGTGTGTATAGTGTGTGTTGTTAGTGTGTATAGTGTGTGTAGTGTGTGTTGTTAGTGTGTATAGTGTGTGTTGTTAGTGTGTATAGTGTGTGTTGTTAGTGTGTATAGTGTGTGTTGTTAGTGTGTATAGTGTGTGTTGTTAGTGTGTATACTGTGTGTTGTTAGTGTGTATAGTGTGTGTTGTTAGTGTGTATAGTGTGTGTTGTTAGTGTGTATAGTGTGTGTATAGTGTGTATAGTGTGTGTAGTGTGTATAGTGTGTGTATAGTGTGTATAGTGTGTGTAGTGTGTATACTGTGTGTATAGTGTGTGTTGTCCGTACCAGGGATGTGTATCCCGTCGTATTTGATGTCCATCTTGTGAAGACCGGCCTCAGTCGGAGTGTATTTAACCGTTACCGTCCCGTCCTTATTGTCTGTGATGTCCGGCTTGGCTATCTTACCGGACGGCATGCGCACATCACCTGGGGGACGAGACAACGGTTAGAGGACACCTGGGGGACGAGACAACGGTTAGAGGACACCTGGGGACGAGGACACCTGGGGACGAGACAACGGTTAGAGGACACCTGGGGACGAGGACACCTGGGGACGAGGACACCTGGGGACGAGACAACGGTTAGAGGACACCTGGGGGGACGAGACAACGGTTAGAGGACACCTGGGGGACGAGGACACCTGGGGACGAGACAACGGTTAGAGGACACCTGGGGGGACGAGACAACGGTTAGAGGACACCTGGGGGGACGAGACAACGGTTAGAGGACACCTGGGGGGACGAGACAACGGTTAGAGGACACCTGGGGGGACGAGACAACGGTTAGAGGACACCTGGGGACAACGGTTAGAGGACACCTGGGGACAATGGTTAGAGGACACCTGGGGACAATGGTTAGAGGACACCTGGGGGGACGAGACAACGGTTAGAGGACACCTGGGGGACGAGACAACGGTTAGAGGACACCTGGGGACGAGGACACCTGGGGACGAGACAACGGTTAGAGGACACCTGGGGACAATGGTTAGAGGACACGGCTACATCCGGTCTGCTCTCTGCTTCTTATACCCGTGTTGTTTTGTTGTGTGTGTGTGTGTGGTGTGGTGTGGTGTGGTGTGGTGTGGTGTGTGTGTGTGTGTGTGTGTGTGTGTGTGTGTGTACCTGTGATCTCTCCAGTCTGAAAGGTGAAGGGGATGATCAGATCAAACAGCCGGAGTCCCATAACGTCCAAACCATTCGCTTCCATTGGCCGGTCTGTTGCCTAGAGGGCAGAGGTCAACGAGAGTCTGAGGGAGGAGGGAGGAGGAGGGAGGGACTGAGGTATGGGGTTGGATGAGGAGGGGTGAGGAGGGGTGAGGTATGGGGTTGGATGAGGAGGGGTGAGGTATGGGGTGAGGAGGGGTGAGGTATGGGGCTGGGTGAGGTATGTGGTTGGGTGAGGAGGGGTGAGGAGGGGTGAGGTATGGGGCTGGGTGAGGTATGTGGTTGGGTGAGGAGGGGTGAGGAGGGGTGAGGAGGGGTGAGGTATGGGGCTGGGTGAGGTATGTGGTTGGGTGAGGAGGGGTGAGGAGGGGTGAGGTATGGGGTTGGGTGAGGTATGTGGTTGGGTGAGGAGGGGGTGAGGTATGGGGTTGGGTGAGGAGGGGTGAGGAGGGGTGAGGAGGGGTGAGGTATGGGGCTGGGTGAGGTATGTGGTTGGGTGAGGAGGGGTGAGAAGGGGTGAGGTATGGAGCTGGGTGAGGTATGTGGTTGGGTGAGGAGGGGTGAGGAGGGGTGAGGAGGGGTGAGGTATGGGGTTGGGTGAGGAGGGGTGAGGTATGGGGTTGGGTGAGGAGGGGTGAGGAGGGGTGAGGAGGGGTGAGGTATGGGGTTGGGTGTATGGGGTTGGGTGAGGAGGGGTGAGGTATGGGGTTGGGTGTATGGGGTTGGGTGAGGAGGGGTGAGGAGGGGTGAGGTGGGGTTGGGTGAGGAGGGGTGAGGAGGGGTGAGGAGGGGTGAGGTATGGGGTTGGGTGAGGAGGGGTGAGGTATGGGGTTGGGTGAGGAGGGGTGAGGAGGGGTGAGGTATGGGGTTGGGTGAGGAGGGGTGAGGAGGGGTGAGGTATGGGGTTGGGTGAGGAGGGGTGAGGAGGGGTGAGGAGGGGTGAGGTATGGGGTTGGGTGAGGAGGGGTGAGGAGGGGTGAGGAGGGGGTGAGGGATGGGGTTGGGTGAGGAGGGGTGAGGAGGGGTGAGGGATGGGGTTGGGTGAGGAGGGGTGAGGAGGAGAGAGGAGGAGAGGAGAGAGAAGAGAGGAGAGAGAAGAGAGGAGAGAGAAGAGAGGAGAGGAGAGAGAAGAGAGGAGAGAAAGGAGAGGAGAGGAGAGGAGAGGAGAGGAGAGGAGAGGAGAGGAGAGGAGAGGAGAGGAGAGGAGAGGAGAGGAGAGGAGAGGAGAGGAGAGAGAGGAGAGGAGAGGAGAGGAGATGAGAGGAGAGAGAGGAGGAGAGGAGAGGAGAGGAGAGAGGAGGAGAGGAGAGAGAGGAGAGGAGAGGAGAGGAGAGGAGAGAGAGGAGAGAGAGAGAGGAGAGAGAAGAGAGGAGAGAGAGGAGAGAAGAGAGGAGAGGAGAGGAGAGGAGAGGAGAGGAGAGAGAAGAGAGGAGAGAGAAGAGAGGAGAGAAGAGAGGAGAGGAAAGAGAGGAGAGGAGAGGAGAAGAGAGGAGGAGGAGAGACCAGTACCGAGGGTTGTTGACTGTAGTTCTGTGGTAACTGTTCCTGTTGGAGGAGCTGATCTGAGGGGGCTCCTTCCAATGCCTGAGGGGGAGGAGAGGGGAAGTAGAAGGGAGGAGGGGAGCAGATAAGGAGGGATAAAGGGAGGGAGGAGAGGAAGGAGGGAGGGAGGGAAGAGGAGAGAGGGATAAAACGAGGAGAGGTAAGGAGGGGAGAAGGTAAGGAGGGATAAGGGGAGGGAGGAGAGGAAGGAGGGAGGGAAGAGGAGAGAGGGATAAAACGAGGAGAGGTAAGGAGGGGAGAGGAGAGGAGGGGAGGGGAGAGGAGAGGAGAGGAGAGGAGAGGAGAGGAGAGGAGAGGAGAGGAGAGGAGAGGAGAGGAGAGGAGAGGAGAGAGGGATAAAACGAGGAGAGGTAAGGAGGGGAGAGGAGAGGAGGGGAGGGGAGAGGAGAGGAGAGGAGAGGAGAGGAGAGGAGAGGAGAGGAGAGGAGAGGAGAGGAGAGGAGAGGAGAGGAGAGAGGGATAAAACGAGGAGAGGTAAGGAGGGGAGAGGAGAGGAGGGGAGGGGAGAGGAGAGGAGAGGAGAGGAGAGGAGAGGAGAGGAGAGGAGAGGAGAGGAGAGGGAAAAACGAGGAGAGGTAAGGAGGGGAGCAGATAAGGAGGGATAAGGGGAGGGAGGAGAGGAAGGAGGGAGGGAAGAGGAGAGAGGGATAAAACGAGGAGAGGTAAGGAGGGGAGCAGATAAGGAGGGATAAGGGGAGGGAGGAGAGGAAGGAGGGAGGGAAGAGGAGAGAGGGATAAAACGAGGAGAGGTAAGGAGGGGAGAGGAGAGGAGGGGAGGGGAGGAGAGGAGAGGAGAGGAGAGGGAGAGGAGAGGAGAGGAGAGGAGAGGAGAGGAGAGGAGAGGAGAGGAGAGGAGAGGAGAGGAGAGGAGAGGAGAGAGGGATAAAACGAGGAGAGGTAAGGAGGGGAGCAGATAAGGAGGGATAAGGGGAGGGAGGAGAGGAGGGAGGGAGGGAAGAGGAGAGAGGGATAAAACGAGGAGAGGTAAGGAGGGGAGCAGATAAGGAGGATAAGGGGAGGGAGGAGAGGAAGGAGGGAGGGAAGAGGAGAGAGGGATAAAACGAGGAGCGGTAAGGAGGGGAGAGGAGAGGAATAGAAGAGATGTGTGTTTGTTTGACTAGGCTCTGGAGTTTTACGAGGGCTCAATATTACACAATGTTCATATAGAAATGTGTAGTCTAGAACAGACATGATTGTCTGTCAGAAAGGTGTCAGATCTATTGGTTACATTTCTATCTGCAACGTTATTGTCACCTCCACTAGACTGACGAGCTCTGTGTCTCTGGACAGTCCAATGAGCAGCTGCTGTAGAGAGAGGGCGGGCCAAGAGGTCTCATTAACCAATCAAAGACTCACACACACCTGCATTGACCACAGGTTTTAAAATCTGTGTTCAAATACTATTGCCAATATATTAACTATTTACACATACATTCGAGGTAAGTAATCAGATATATTGAATTTGAAAAGACCAATTAGTTCAAAATAAAAATGTATTTGGAAGTACAGTTGTAAAGAATTTGACAAATGCATTTCACCTGGGTATTTAACCCAGGTATTTAACCCGTTTCTTAAATCCAGGTATTTAACCCAGGTATTTAACCCAGGTATTTAACCCAGGTATTTAACCCAGGGATTTAACCCAGGATTTAACCTACATGTTTAACCTGGGTATTTCACCCGGGTTTTTGACACTGGTATTAACCTATATATTCAAACTGGGTATTTAACCCTTGGATTTAACCCAGGTATTTAACCCTTGGATTTAACCCAGGTATTTAACCCGGATGTTTAACCCTTGGATTTAACCCAGGTATTTAACCCGGATATTTAACCCTTGTATTTAACCTAGGGATTTAACCCGGATGTTTAACCCGGATGTTTAACCCGGGTATTTAACCCAGGGATTTAACCCGGATGTTTAACCCGGATGTTTAACCCGGGTATTTAACCCAGGGATTTAACCCGGATATTTAACCCAGGGATTTAACCCGGATATTTAACCCTTGGATTTAACCCAGGTATTTAACCCGGATGTTTAATGAGGTCCGTACCAGGAAGGGGCTGTTGGGGATGAGTTCCGTACCAGGAAGGGGCTGTTGGGGATGAGTTCCGTACCAGGAAGGGGCTGTTAGGGATGAGTTACGTACCAGGAAGGGGCTGTTGGGGATGAGTTCCGTACCAGGAAGGGGCTGTTGGGGATGAGTTCCGTACCAGGAAGGGGCTGTTGGGGATGAGTTACGTACCAGGAAGGGGCTGTTAGGGATGAGTTACGTACCAGGAAGGGTCTGTTGGGGATGAGTTCCGTACTGTGAACAGGAAGGGGCTGTTGGGGATGAGTTACGTACCAGGAAGGGGCTGTTGGGGATGAGTTCCGTACCAGGAAGGGGCTGTTGGGGATGAGTTCCGTACCAGGAAGGGGCTGTTGGGGATGAGTTACGTACCAGGAAGGGGCTGTTGGGGATGAGTTACGTACCAGGAAGGGGCTGTTGGGGATGAGTTCCGTACCAGGAAGGGGCTGTTGGGGATGAGTTCCGTACCAGGAAGGGGCTGTTGGGGATGAGTTCCGTACCAGGAAGGGGCTGTTAGGGATGAGTTACGTACCAGGAAGGGGCTGTTAGGGATGAGTTCCGTACCAGGAAGGGGCTGTTGGGGATGAGTTACGTACCAGGAAGGGGCTGTTGGGGATGAGTTCCGTACCGTGAACAGGAAGGGGCTGTTGGGGATGAGTTCCGTACCAGGAAGGGGCTGTTAGGGATGAGTTACGTACCAGGAAGGGGCTGTTGGGGATGAGTTCCGTACCGTGAACAGGAAGGGGCTGTTGGGGATGAGTTACGTACCAGGAAGGGGCTGTTAGGGATGAGTTACGTACCAGGAAGGGGCTGTTGGGGATGAGTTCCGTACCAGGAAGGGGCTGTTAGGGATGAGTTACGTACCAGGAAGGGGCTGTTGGGGATGAGTTCCGTACCGTGAACAGGAAGGGGCTGTTAGGGATGAGTTACGTACCGTGACCAGGAAGGGGCTGTTGGGGATGAGTTCCCCTCCAAAGCGAACGCAGATGCAGTAATCTCCAGGCTGGGGGGCGGTGTAGAAGATATCAAAGGTTCCATCCTCCTTCTCCACCACGTCTACATCTAACTCCACCCCTTCTGGGGTACACACACTGCACGTCACCTAGAGAGGAGAGAGAGGAGGGAGGGGAGAGGCACGTCACCTAGAGAGGAGAGAGAGAGGAGGGAGTGGAGAGGCATGTCACCTAGAGAGGAGAGAGAGGAGGGAGGGAGAGGAGAGGCACGTCACCTAGAGAGGAGAGAGGAGGGAGGGGAGAGGCACGTCACCTAGAGAGGAGAGAGAGGAGGGAGGGAGGGGAGAGGCACGTCACGTGAGAGAGGAGAGAGAGGAGGGAGGGGAGAGGCACGTCACCTAGAGAGGAGAGAGAGAGGAGGGAGTGGAGAGGCACGTCACCTAGAGAGGAGAGAGAGGAGGGAGGGAGAGGAGAGGCACGTCACCTAGAGAGGAGAGAGGAGGGAGGGGAGAGGCACGTCACCTAGAGAGAGAGAGAGAGGAGGGAGGGAGGGGAGAGGCACGTCACGTAGAGAGGAGGGAGAGGAGGGAGGGGAGAGGCACGTCACCTAGAGAGGAGAGAGAGGAGGGAGGGAGTGGAGAGGCACGTCACCTAGAGAGGAGAGAGAGTAGGGAGGGAGAGGAGAGGCACGTCACCTAGAGAGGAGAGAGAGGAGGGAGGGAGAGGAGAGGCACGTCACCTAGAGAGGAGAGAGAGGAGGGAGGGAGGGGAGAGGCACGTCACCTAGAGAGGAGAGAGAGGAGAGAGGGAGTGGAGAGGCACGTCACCTAGAGAGGAGAGAGAGGAGGGAGGGAGTGGAGAGGAGAGGCACGTCACCTAGAGAGGAGGGAGAGGAGGGAGGGAGTGGAGAGGCACGTCACCTAGAGAGGAGAGAGAGGAGGGAGGGAGTGGAGAGGCACGTCACCTAGAGAGGAGAGAGAGGAGGGAGGGAGGGGAGAGGCACGTCACCTAGAGAGGAGAGAGGAGGGAGGGAGTGGAGAGGCATGTCACCTAGAGAGGAGGGAGAGGAGGGAGGGAGTGGAGAGGCACGTCACCTAGAGAGGAGAGAGAGAGGAGGGAGGGAGGGGAGAGGCACGTCACCTAGAGAGGAGAGAGAGGAGGGAGGGAGGGGAGAGTCACGTCACCTAGAGAGGAGAGAGGAGGGAGGGAGTGGAGAGGCACGTCCCCTAGAGAGGAGAGAGAGGAGGGAGGGAGGGGAGAGGCACGTCCCCTAGAGAGGAGAGAGAGGAGGGAGGGAGTGGAGAGGCATGTCACATAGAGAGGAGGGAGAGGAGGGAGGGAGTGGAGAGGCATGTCACCTAGAGAGGAGAGAGAGGAGAGAGGGAGTGGAGAGGCACGTCACCTAGAGAGGAGAGAGAGGAGGGAGGGAGTGGAGAGGCACATCACCTAGAGAGGAGGGAGAGGAGGGAGGGGAGAGGCACGTCACCTAGAGAGGAGAGAGAGGAGGGAGGGAGTGGAGAGGAGAGGCACGTCACCTAGAGAGAGGAGGGAGAGGAGGGAGGGAGTGGAGAGGCACGTCACCTAGAGAGGAGAGAGAGGAGGGAGGGAGTGGAGAGGCACGTCACCTAGAGAGGAGAGAGAGGAGGGAGGAGGGGAGAGGCACGTCACCTAGAGAGGAGAGAGAGGAGGGAGGGAGGGGAGAGGCACGTCACCTAGAGAGGAGAGAGAGGAGGGAGGGAGGGGAGAGGCACGTCACCTAGAGAGGAGAGAGAGGAGGGAGGGAGGGGAGAGTCACGTCACCTAGAGAGGAGAGAGGAGGGAGGGAGTGGAGAGGCAAGTCCCCTAGAGAGGAGAGAGATGAGGGAGGGAGGGGAGAGGCACGTCCCCTAGAGAGGAGAGAGAGGAGGGAGGGAGTGGAGAGGCATGTCACATAGAGAGGAGGGAGAGGAGGGCGGGAGTGGAGAGGCATGTCACCTAGAGAGGAGAGAGAGGAGAGAGGGAGTGGAGAGGCACGTCACCTAGAGAGGAGAGAGAGGAGGGAGGGAGTGGAGAGGAGAGGCACGTCACCTATAGAGGAGAGAGAGGAGGGAGTGGAGTGGAGAGGCACGTCACCTAGAGAGGAGGGAGAGGAGGGAGGGGAGAGGCACGTCACCTAGAGAGGAGAGAGAGGAGGGAGGGAGTGGAGAGGCACGTCACCTAGAGAGGAGAGAGAGGAGGGAGGGAGTGGAGAGGCATGTCACCTAGAGAGGAGAGAGAGGAGGGAGGGGGGTGGAGAGGCACGTCACCTAGAGAGGAGAGAGAGGAGGGAGGGAGTGGAGAGGAACGTCACCTAGAGAGGAGAGAGAGGAGGGAGGGAGTGGAGAGGAGAGGCACGTCACCTAGAGATGAGGGAGAGGAACGTCACCTAGAGAGGAGAGAGATGTGGGAGGGAGTGGAGAGGCACGTCACCTAGAGAGGAGAGAGAGGAGGGAGGGAGGGGAGAGGCACGTCACCTAGAGAGGAGAGAGAGGAGGGAGGGAGGGGAGAGGCACGTCACCTAGAGAGGAGAGAGAGGAGGGAGGGAGTGGAGAGGCACGTCCCCTAGAGAGGAGGGAGAGGAGGGAGGGAGTGGAGAGGCACGTCACCTAGAGAGGAGAGAGAGGAGGGAGGGAGGGGAGATGCACGTCACCTAGAGAGGAGAGAGAGGAGGGAGGGAGAGGAGAAGAGAGAGGGAGGGAGGGAGGGGGTGGAGAGGCACGTCACCTAGAGAGGAGAGAGGAGGGAGGGAGTGGAGAGGCACGTCACCTAGAGAGGAGAGAGGAGGGAGGGAGTGGAGAGGCACTTCACCTAGAGAGGAGAGAGAGGAGGGAGGGAGTGGAGAGGCACGTCACCTAGAGAGGAGAGAGAGGAGGGAGGGAGTGGGGAGGCACGTCACCTAGAGAGGAGAGAGAGGAGGGAGGGAGTGGAGAGGCACGTCACCTAGAGAGGAGAGAGGAGGGAGGGAGTGGAGAGGCACGTCACCTAGAGAGGAGAGAGAGGAGGGAGGGAGTGGAGAGTTACGTCACCTAGAGAGGAGAGAGAGGAGGGAGGGAGTGGAGAGGCACGTCACCTAGAGAGGAGGGAGAGGAGGGAGGGAGTGGAGAGGCACGTCACCTAGAGAGGAGAGAGAGGAGGGAGGGAGTGGAGAGGCACGTCACCTAGAGAGGAGAGAGAGGAGGGAGGAGGGGAGAGGCACGTCACCCTAGAGAGGAGAGAGAGGAGGGAGGGAGGGAGAGGCACGTCACCTAGAGAGGAGAGAGAGGAGGGAGGGAGGGAAGAGGCACGTCACCTAGAGAGGAGAGAGAGGAGGGAGGGAGGGGAGAGTCACGTCACCTAGAGAGGAGAGAGGAGGGAGGGAGTGGAGAAGCACGTCCCCTAGAGAGGAGAGAGAGGAGGGAGGGAGGGGAGAGGCACGTCCCCTAGAGAGGAGAGAGAGGAGGGAGGGAGTGGAGAGGCATGTCACATAGAGAGGAGGGAGAGGAGGGCGGGAGTGGAGAGGCATGTCACCTAGAGAGGAGAGAGAGGAGAGAGGGAGTGGAGAGGCACGTCACCTAGAGAGGAGAGAGAGGAGGGAGGGAGTGGAGAGGAGAGGCACGTCACCTAGAGAGGAGAGAGAGGAGGGAGTGGAGTGGAGAGGCACGTCACCTAGAGAGGAGGGAGAGGAGGGAGGGGAGAGGCACGTCACCTAGAGAGGAGAGAGAGGAGGGAGGGAGTGGAGAGGCACGTCACCTAGAGAGGAGAGAGAGGAGGGAGGGAGTGGAGAGGAGAGGCACGTCACCTAGAGAGGAGGGAGAGGAACGTCACCTAGAGAGGAGAGAGAGGAGGGAGGGAGTGGAGAGGCACGTCACCTAGAGAGGAGAGAGAGGAGGGAGGGAGGGAGAGGCACGTCACCTAGAGAGGAGAGAGAGGAGGGAGGGAGGGGAGAGGCACGTCACCTAGAGAGGAGAGAGAGGAGGGAGGGAGTGGAGAGGCACGTCCCCTAGAGAGGAGGGAGAGGAGGGAGGGAGTGGAGAGGCACGTCACCTAGAGAGGAGAGAGAGGAGGGAGGGAGGGGAGAGGCACGTCACCTAGAGAGGAGAGAGAGGAGGGAGGAGAGGAGAAGAGAGAGAGGGAGGGAGGGGTGGAGAGGCACGTCACCTAGAGAGGAGAGAGGAGGGAGGGAGTGGAGAGGCACGTCACCTAGAGAGGAGAGAGGAGGGAGGGAGTGGAGAGGCACTTCACCTAGAGAGGAGAGAGAGGAGGGAGGGAGTGGAGAGGCACGTCACCTAGAGAGGAGAGAGAGGAGGGAGGGAGGGGAGAGGCACGTCCCCAGAGAGGAGAGAGAGGAGGGAGGGAGTGGAGAGGCACGTCACCTAGAGAGGAGAGAGAGGAGGGGTGGAGAGGCACGTCACCTAGAGAGGCGAGAGAGAGGAGGGAGGGAGTGGAGAGGCACGTCACCTAGAGAGGAGAGAGGAGGGAGGGAGTGGAGAGGCACGTCACCTAGAGAGGAGAGAGAGGAGGGAGGGAGTGGGGAGGCACGTCACCTAGAGAGGAGAGAGAGGAGGGGTGGAGAGGCACGTCACCTAGAGAGGCGAGAGAGAGGAGGGAGGGAGGGGAGAGTCACGTCACCTAGAGAGGAGAGAGGAGGGAGGGAGTGGAGAAGCACGTCCCCTAGAGAGGAGAGAGAGGAGGGAGGGAGGGGAGAGGCACGTCCCCTAGAGAGGAGAGAGAGGAGGGAGGGAGTGGAGAGGCATGTCACATAGAGAGGAGGGAGAGGAGGGCGGGAGTGGAGAGGCACGTCACCTAGAGAGGAGAGAGAGGAGGGAGGGAGTGGAGAGGAGAGGCACGTCACCTAGAGAGGAGAGAGAGGAGGGAGTGGAGTGGAGAGGCACGTCACCTAGAGAGGAGGGAGAGGAGGGAGGGGAGAGGCACGTCACCTAGAGAGGAGAGAGAGGAGGGAGGGAGTGGAGAGGCACGTCACCTAGAGAGGAGAGAGAGGAGGGAGGGAGTGGAGAGGAGAGGCACGTCACCTAGAGAGGAGGGAGAGGAACGTCACCTAGAGAGGAGAGAGAGGAGGGAGGGAGTGGAGAGGCACGTCACCTAGAGAGGAGAGAGAGGAGGGAGGGAGGGGAGAGGCACGTCACCTAGAGAGGAGAGAGAGGAGGGAGGGAGGGGAGAGGCACGTCACCTAGAGAGGAGAGAGAGGAGGGAGGGAGTGGAGAGGCACGTCCCCTAGAGAGGAGGGAGAGGAGGGAGGGAGTGGAGAGGCACGTCACCTAGAGAGGAGAGAGAGGAGGGAGGGAGGGGAGAGGCACGTCACCTAGAGAGGAGAGAGAGGAGGGAGGGAGAGGAGAAGAGAGAGAGGGAGGGAGGGGTGGAGAGGCACGTCACCTAGAGAGGGAGAGAGGAGGGAGGGAGTGGAGAGGCACGTCACCCTAGAGAGGAGAGAGGAGGGAGGGAGTGGAGAGGCACTTCACCTAGAGAGGAGAGAGAGGAGGGAGGGAGTGGAGAGGCACGTCACCTAGAGAGGAGAGAGAGGAGGGAGGGAGGGGAGAGGCACGTCCCCTAGAGAGGAGAGAGAGGAGGGAGGGAGTGGAGAGGCACGTCACCTAGAGAGGAGAGAGAGGAGGGGTGGAGAGGCACGTCACCTAGAGAGGCGAGAGAGAGGAGGGAGGGAGTGGAGAGGCACGTCACCTAGAGAGGAGAGAGGAGGGAGGGAGTGGAGAGGCACGTCACCTAGAGAGGAGAGAGAGGAGGGAGGGAGTGGGGAGGCACGTCACCTAGAGAGGAGAGAGAGGAGGGGTGGAGAGGCACGTCACCTAGAGAGGCGAGAGAGAGGAGGGAGGGAGTGGAGAGGCACGTCACCTAGAGAGGAGAGAGGAGGGAGGGAGTGGAGAGGCACGTCACCTAGAGAGGAGAGAGAGGAGGGAGGGAGTGGGAGGCACGTCACCTAGAGAGGAGAGTGAGGAGGGGTGGAGAGGCACGTCACCTAGAGAGGCGAGAGAGAGGAGGGAGGGAGTGGAGAGGCACGTCACCTAGAGAGGAGAGAGGAGGGAGGGAGTGGAGAGGCACGTCACCTAGAGAGGAGAGAGAGGAGGGAGGGAGTGGAGAGTTACGTCACCTAGAGAGGAGAGAGAGGAGGGAGGGAGTGGAGAGGCACGTCACCTAGAGAGGAGGGAGAGGAGGGAGGGAGTGGAGAGGCACGTCACCTAGAGAGGAGAGAGAGGAGGGAGGGAGTGGAGAGGCACGTCACCTAGAGAGGAGAGAGAGGAGGGAGGGAGGGGAGAGGCACGTCACCTAGAGAGGAGAGAGAGGAGGGAGGGAGGGGAGAGGCACGTCACCTAGAGAGGAGAGAGAGGAGGGAGGGAGGGAAGAGGCACGTCACCTAGAGACGAGAGAGAGGAGGGAGGGAGGGGAGAGTCACGTCACCTAGAGAGGAGAGAGGAGGGAGGGAGTGGAGAAGCACGTCCCCTAGAGAGGAGAGAGAGGAGGGAGGGAGGGGAGAGGCACGTCCCCTAGAGAGGAGAGAGAGGAGGGAGGGAGTGGAGAGGCATGTCACATAGAGAGGAGGGAGAGGAGGGCGGGAGTGGAGAGGCATGTCACCTAGAGAGGAGAGAGAGGAGAGAGGGAGTGGAGAGGCACGTCACCTAGAGAGGAGAGAGAGGAGGGAGGGAGTGGAGAGGAGAGGCACGTCACCTAGAGAGGAGAGAGAGGAGGGAGTGGAGTGGAGAGGCACGTCACCTAGAGAGGAGGGAGAGGAGGGAGGGGAGAGGCACGTCACCTAGAGAGGAGAGAGAGGAGGGAGGGAGTGGAGAGGCACGTCACCTAGAGAGGAGAGAGAGGAGAGAGGGAGTGGAGAGGAGAGGCACGTCACCTAGAGAGGAGGGAGAGGAACGTCACCTAGAGAGGAGAGAGAGGAGGGAGGGAGTGGAGAGGCACGTCACCTAGAGAGGAGAGAGAGGAGGAGGGAGGGGAGAGGCACGTCACCTAGAGAGGAGAGAGAGGAGGGAGGGAGGGGAGAGGAGAGGCACGTCACCTAGAGAGGAGGGAGAGGAACGTCACCTAGAGAGGAGAGAGAGGAGGGAGGGAGTGGAGAGGCACGTCACCTAGAGAGGAGAGAGACGAGGGAGGGAGGGGAGAGGCACGTCACCTAGAGAGGAGAGAGGGGGGGGAGGGAGGGGAGAGGCACGTCACCTAGAGAGGAGAGAGAGGAGGGAGGGAGTGGAGAGGCACGTCCCCTAGAGAGGAGGGAGAGGAGGGAGGGAGTGGAGAGGCACGTCACCTAGAGAGGAGAGAGAGGAGGGAGGGAGGGGAGAGGCACGTCACCTAGAGAGGAGAGAGAGGAGGGAGGGAGAGGAGAAGAGAGAGAGGGAGGGAGGGGTGGAGAGGCACGTCACCTAGAGAGGAGAGAGGAGGGAGGGAGTGGAGAGGCACGTCACCTAGAGAGGAGAGAGGAGGGAGGGAGTGGAGAGGCACGTCACCTAGAGAGGAGAGAGAGGAGGGAGGGAGTGGAGAGGCACGTCACCCTAGAGAGGAGAGAGAGGGAGGGGAGAGGCACGTCCCCTAGAGAGGAGAGAGAGGAGGGAGGGAGTGGAGAGGCACGTCACCTAGAGAGGAGAGAGAGGAGGGGTGGAGAGGCACGTCACCTAGAGAGGCGAGAGAGAGGAGGGAGGGAGTGGAGAGGCACGTCACCTAGAGAGGAGAGAGGAGGGAGGGAGTGGAGAGGCACGTCACCTAGAGAGGAGAGAGAGGAGGGAGGGAGTGGGGAGGCACGTCACCTAGAGAGTAGAGAGAGGAGGGGTGGAGAGGCACGTCACCTAGAGAGGCGAGAGAGAGGAGGGAGGGAGTGGAGAGGCACGTCACCTAGAGAGGAGAGAGGAGGGAGGGAGTGGAGAGGCACGTCACCTAGAGAGGAGAGAGAGGAGGGAGGGAGTGGGGAGGCACGTCACCTAGAGAGGAGAGTGAGGAGGGGTGGAGAGGCACGTCACCTAGAGAGGCGAGAGAGAGGAGGGAGGGAGTGGAGAGGCACGTCACCTAGAGAGGAGAGAGGAGGGAGGGAGTGGAGAGGCACGTCACCTAGAGAGGAGAGAGAGGAGGGAGGGAGTGGAGAGTTACGTCACCTAGAGAGGAGAGAGAGGAGGGAGGGAGTGGAGAGGCACGTCACCTAGAGAGGAGGGAGAGGAGGGAGGGAGTGGAGAGGCACGTCACCTAGAGAGGAGAGAGAGGAGGGAGGGAGTGGAGAGGCACGTCACCTAGAGAGGAGAGAGAGGAGGGAGGGAGGGGAGAGGCACGTCACCTAGAGAGGAGAGAGAGGAGGGAGGGAGGGGAGAGGCACGTCACCTAGAGAGGAGAGAGAGGAGGGAGGGAGGGAAGAGGCACGTCACCTAGAGACGAGAGAGAGAGGAGGGAGGGAGGGGAGAGTCACGTCACCTAGAGAGGAGAGAGGAGGGAGGGAGTGGAGAAGCACGTCCCCTAGAGAGGAGAGAGAGGAGGGAGGGAGGGGAGAGGCACGTCCCCTAGAGAGGAGAGAGAGGAGGGAGGGAGTGGAGAGGCATGTCACATAGAGAGGAGGGAGAGGAGGGCGGGAGTGGAGAGGCATGTCACCTAGAGAGGAGAGAGAGGAGAGAGGGAGTGGAGAGGCACGTCACCTAGAGAGGAGAGAGAGGAGGGAGGGAGTGGAGAGGAGAGGCACGTCACCTAGAGAGGAGAGAGAGGAGGGAGTGGAGTGGAGAGGCACGTCACCTAGAGAGGAGGGAGAGGAGGGAGGGGAGAGGCACGTCACCTAGAGAGGAGAGAGAGGAGGGAGGGAGTGGAGAGGCACGTCACCTAGAGAGGAGAGAGAGGAGAGAGGGAGTGGAGAGGAGAGGCACGTCACCTAGAGAGGAGGGAGAGGAACGTCACCTAGAGAGGAGAGAGAGGAGGGAGGGAGTGGAGAGGCACGTCACCTAGAGAGGAGAGAGAGGAGGGAGGGAGGGGAGAGGCACGTCACCTAGAGAGGAGAGAGAGGAGGGAGGGAGGGGAGAGGCACGTCACCTAGAGAGGAGAGAGAGGAGGGAGGGAGTGGAGAGGCACGTCCCCTAGAGAGGAGGGAGAGGAGGGAGGGAGTGGAGAGGCACGTCACCTAGAGAGGAGAGAGAGGAGGGAGGGAGGGGAGAGGCACGTCACCTAGAGAGGAGAGAGAGGAGGGAGGGAGAGGAGAAGAGAGAGAGGGAGGGAGGGGTGGAGAGGCACGTCACCTAGAGAGGAGAGAGAGGAGGGAGGGAGTGGAGAGGCACGTCACCTAGAGAGGAGAGAGGAGGGAGGGAGTGGAGAGGCACTTCACCTAGAGAGGAGAGAGAGGAGGGAGGGAGTGGAGAGGCACGTCACCTAGAGAGGAGAGAGAGGAGGGAGGGAGTGGGGAGGCACGTCACCTAGAGAGGAGAGAGAGGAGGGGTGGAGAGGCACGTCACCTAGAGAGGCGAGAGAGAGGAGGGAGGGAGTGGAGAGGCACGTCACCTAGAGAGGAGAGAGGAGGGAGGGAGTGGAGAGGCACGTCACCTAGAGAGGAGAGAGAGGAGGGAGGGAGTGGAGAGTTATGTCACCTAGAGAGGAGAGAGAGGAGGGAGGGAGTGGAGAGGCACGTCACCTAGAGAGGAGAGAGAGGAGGGGTGGAGAGGCACGTCACCTAGAGAAGAGAGAGGAGAGAGAGGAGGGGTGGAGAGGCACGTCACCTAGAGAGGAGAGAGAGGAGGGAGGGGTGGAGAGGCACGTCACCTAGAGAGGAGAGAGAGGAGGGAGTGGAGAGACCCTGACCCTGACCCTAACTCTAACTCTGACCCTAAACCCTAATCCTAACTCTAACCCTAACCCCTAAACCAAACAAATAGAAGAAACAGAATCTTTCTATGATGCCAACATCTGTTCATCTTCACCTTTCCTTTTCCAGCAGCCTTCGCATTCACAGTGATGACGGTCTGCTCGCCGCTCTGGATGGTCGTACCCACACCAGCTCCTGAGAGAGGTGGAGGGATGGAGGGATGGAGAAGTGGAGGAATGGAGAGATGGAGGGATGGAGAGATGGAGGAATGGAGAGATTTAGGGATGGAGAGGTGGAGAGGTGGAGGGAAGGATGAATGGAGGGATGGAGAGATGGAGAGATGGAGGGATGGAGGGATGGAGAGGTGGAGGGATGGAGGGGTGGAGAGGTGGAGGGATGGAGGGAAGGAGAGGTGGAGGGATGGAGGGATGGAGGGGTAGAGGGATGGAGGGGTGGAGAGGTGGAAGGATGGAGAGATGGAGGGATGTAGAGATGGAGGGTAGAGGGTAGAGGGATAGAGGGATGGAGGGGTAGAGGGATGGAGGGATGGAGGGGTGGAGGGGTAGAGGGATGGAGGGATGGAGGGGTAGAGAGGTACAGGGATGGAGGGATAGAGAGATGGAGGGGTGGAGGGGTAGAGAGGTACAGGGATGGAGAGGTACAGGGATGGAGGGATGAGAGATGGAAGGATAGAGAGATGGAGATATAGAAGGATGGAGGGATGGAGAGATGGGGGATGGCGAGATGGAGGGATGGAGGGATGGAGAGGTAGAGAGATGGAGGGATGGATAGATGGAGGAATAGAGAGATGGAGAGATTGGGGGAAATAGAGTCAGACACAAATTAAAAGTCAGACTCCCTCCCTCCCTCATGTCATCCATGTATCATCTCCATGATCCCATGAGCCCTATTCTCCTTAAAGCACTATACTCGAATAAAGAACACAATGTCACCATGCCATCTTCTACTGTTAGACTACATTAGTTATTAGACGAGAGAGAGAAAGAGAGAGAGAGGAAGAGAGAAAGAAAGAGAGAAAGAAAGAGAGAGAGCGTATACTGTGGCAAACTATTTGACCATGGTTACTTATCAAAACCCTAGAAAAACCTTGACAAAGTACAGGCTCAGTGAGCACAGCCTTGCCATTGAGAAGGGTAGACACAGGAAAACCTGGCTCCCTGTAGAGGAAAGGCTGTGCAACCACTGCACAACAGCAGAACCTGAGACGGAGCTGCATTTCCTGACAAAATGTCAAAAATATAAAACAATTAGAGAGTGTCATTTCCCCAAATTTGAAACCCTTATTCAAGGTTTCAAAGACCTCTCTGATGAGAGTGTCACGTTCTGACCAGTATGAGGGTTATTCTGTTAGTGTAGGCTGGTCAGGACGTGGCAGAGGGTATTTGGTTTATGTGGTTCGGGGTGTGTGTATTATGTAGAGGGTAGTGGATTTATGTATTCCGGGGTTTTTTGGTCACTGCTCTGTTAGTCTTACTAGTTAGTCTGTTTCTATGTTTAGTTAATTGGGGTGTGGACTCTCAATTGAAGGCAGGTGTTGTCTAGTTGCCTTTGATTGAGAGTCCTATATATTAGGGTGTGTTTGTGTTTGTAATTGGTGGGAGGTTGTCACTTGAATTGCTGTCTTTAGCCGTCAAGTCTGTATTCGTCGTCCATCGTTTTGTTTTGTTTGTGTAAGTGTTTCATTAAAATTAATTATGAGCACTCAACCCGCTGCACCTTGGTCCATTCCTGACAACTGTCGTTACAGAGAGTAGGCTACCCGTCCTTTTGGGGAAGGACGCACAGAGCTGTGGGTTACAGAGAGTAGGCTACCCGTCCTGTTGGGGGAGGACGCTGAGAACTGTGGGTTACAGAGAGTAGGCTACCCGTCCTGTTGGGGGAGGACGCTGAGAACTGTGGGTTACAGAGAGTAGGCTACCCGTCCTGTTGGGGGAGGACGCAGAGAACTGTGGGTTACAGAGAGTAGGCTACCCGTCCTGTTGGGGGAGGACGCTGAGAACTGTGGGTTACAGAGAGTAGGCTACCCGTCCTGTTGGGGGAGGACGCACAGAGCTGTGGGTTACAGAGAGTAGGCTACCCGTCCTGTTGGGGGAGGACGCAGAGAGCTGTGGGTTACAGAGAGTAGGCTACCCGTCCTGTTGGGGGAGGACGCACAGAGCTGTGGGTTACAGAGAGTAGGCTACCCGTCCTGTTGGGGGAGGACGCTGAGAACTGTGGGTTACAGAGAGTAGGCTACCCGTCCTGTTGGGGGAGGACGCACAGAGCTGTGGGTTACAGAGAGTAGGCTACCCGTCCTGTTGGGGGAGGACGCAGAGAACTGTGGGTTACAGAGAGTAGGCTACCCGTCCTGTTGGAGGAGGACGCTGAGAACTGTGGGTTACAGAGAGTAGGCTACCCGTCCTGTTGGGGGAGGAAGCAGAGAGCTGTGGGTTACAGAGAGTAGGCTACCCGTCCTGTTGGGGGAGGACGCACAGAGCTGTGGGTTACAGAGAGTAGGCTACCCGTCCTGTTGGGGGAGGACGCAGAGAACTGTGGGTTACAGAGAGTAGGCTACCCGTCCTGTTGGAGGAGGACGCTGAGAACTGTGGGTTACAGAGAGTAGGCTACCCGTCCTGTTGGAGGAGGACGCTGAGAACTGTGGGTTACAGAGAGTAGGCTACCCGTCCTGTTGGGGGAGGACGCACAGAGCTGTGGGTTACAGAGAGTAGGCTACCCGTCCTGTTGGGGGAGGACGCTGAGAACTGTGGGTTGTGTTAATAATGTTGTGTTAATATTGTTAACATAATATTATGTTAATATTGTAAATCTCCAAAGTAAGCTTTGGCAATATGTACATTGTTACTTCATGCCAATAAAGCAAATTGAATTGAATTGAGAGATAGAGAGAGTTGTCATGAGAGGTCCTGAGCTCCCACATTTATTTGCATGTTTTTATAAAAATGTAGATTTAGAGTTTGATAAATTTGGATTTCTTGGCAAGGACATATACAGGACACTACCCTCCACAACATAACCTTCACTATGTCACCAATACATATACATGATTCTACCCACTACAACACTATGTCACCAGGACATATACAGGATACTACCCTCCACAACACTATGTCACCAGGACATATACAGGATACTACCCTCCACAACACTATGTCACCAGGACATATACAGGATACTACCCTCCACAACACTATGTCACCAGGACATATACAGGATACTACCCTCCACAACACTATGTCACCAGGACATATACAAGATACAACCCTCCACAACACTATGTCACCAGGACATATACAGGATACTACCCTCCACAACACTATGTCACCAGGACATATACAGGATACTACCCTCCACAACACTATGTCACCAGGACATATACAGGATACTACCCTCCACAACACTATGTCACCAGGACATATACAGGATACTACCCTCCACAACACTATGTCACCAGGACATATACAGGATGTTACCCTCTACAACATAACCTTCACTATGTCACCAGGACATATACAGGATACTACCCTCCACAACACTATGTCACCAGGACATATACAGGATACTACCCTCCACAACACTATGTCACCAGGACATATACGGGATACTACCCTCCACAACATAACCTTCACTATGTCACCAGGACATATACAGGATACTACCCTCCGCAACAATATGTAACCAGGACATATACAGGATACTACCCTCTACAACACTATGTCACCAGGACATATACAGGATACTACCCTCCACAACACTATGTCACCAGGATATATACAGGATACTACCCTCCTCAACATAACCTTCACTATGTCACCAGGACATATACAGGATAGTACCCTCCACAACACTATGTCACCAGGACATATACAGGATACTACCCTCCACAACATAACCTTCACTATGTCACCAGGACATATACAGGATACTACCCTCCACAACACTATGTCACCAGGACATATACAGGATTCTACCCTCTACAACATAACCTTCACTATGTCACCAGGACATATACAGGATACTACCCTCCACAACACTATGTCACCAGGACATATACAGGATACGACCCTTTACAATACTGTCACCAGGACATATACAGGATACTACCCTCCACAACACTATGTCACCAGGACATATACAGGATACTACCCTCCACAACATAACCTTCACTATGTCACCACGACATATAAAGGATACTACCCTCCACAACATAACCTTCACTATGTCACCAGGACATATGCAGGATACTACCCTCCACAACATAACCTTCACTATGTCACCAGGACATATACAGGATACTACCCTCTACAACACTATGTCACCAGGACATATACAGGATACTACCCTCCACAACATAACCTTCACTATGTCACCAGGACATATACAGGATACTACCCTCCACAACACTATGTCACCAGGACATATACAGGATACTACCCTCTACAACACTATGTCACCAGGACACATACAGGATACTACCCTCCACAACGCTATGTCACCAGGACATATACAGGATGCTACCCTCTACAACACTATGTCACCAGGACATATACAGGATACTACCCTCCATAACACTATGTCACCAGGACATATACAGGATGCTACCCTCTACAACACTATGTCACCAGGACATATACAGGATACTACCCTCCATAACACTATGTCACCAGGACATATACAGTATACTACCCTCTACAACACTATGTTACCAGGACATATATAGGACACTACCCTCCACAACACTATGTCACCAGGACATATACAGGATACTACCCTTCATAACACTATGTCACCAGGACATATACAGTATACTACCCTCTACAACACTATGTTACCAGGACATATATAGGACACTACCCTCCACAACACTATGTCACCAGGACATATACAGGATACTACCCTCCACAACACTATGTCACCAGGACATATACAGGATACTACCCTCCACAACACTATGTCACCAGGACATATACAAGATACTACCCTCCACAACACTATGTCACCAGGACATATACAGGATACTACCCTCCACAACACTATGTCACCAGGACATATACAGGATACTACCCTCCACAACACTATGTCACCAGGACATATACAAGATAAAACCCTCCACAACACTATGTCACCAGGACATATACAGGATACTACCCTCCACAACACTATGTCACCAGGACATATACAGGATACTACCCTCCACAACACTATGTCACCAGGACATATACAGGATACTACCCTCCACAACACTATGTCACCAGGACATATAAAGGATACTACCCTCCATCACATAACCTTCACTATGTCACCAGGTCATATACAGGATACTACCCTCCACAACACTATGTCACCAGGACATATACAGGATACTACCCTCCACACCATAACCTTCACTATGTCACCAGGACACATACAGGAAACTACCCTCCACAACATAACCTTCACTATGTCACCAGGACATATACAGGATACTACCCTCCACAACACTATGTCACCAGGACATATACAGGATACTACCCTCCACAACACTATGTCACCAGGACATATACACCTATACTACCCTCTACAACACTATGCCACCAGGACATATACAGGATACTACCCTCCACAACACTATGTCACCAGGACATATACACCTATACTACCCTCTACAACACTATGCCACCAGGACATATACAGGATACTACCCTCCACAACACTATGTCACCAGGACATATACAGGATACTACCCTCCACAACACTATGTCACCAGGACATATACAGGATACTACCCTCCACACCATAACCTTCACTATGTCACCAGGACACATACAGGATACTACCCTCCACAACACAACCTTCACTATGTCACCAGGACATATACAGGATACTACCCTCCACAACACTATGTCACCAGGACATATACAGGATACTACAGTCCACAACACTATGTCACCAGGACATATACACCTATACTACCCTCTACAACACTATGCCACCAGGACATATACAGGATACTACCCTCCACAACACTATGCCACCAGGACATATACAGGATGCTACCCTCCACAACACTATGTCACCAGGACATATACAGGATACTACCCTCCACAACACTATGTCACCAGGACATATACAGGATACTACCCTCCACAACACTATGTCACCAGGACATATACAGGATACTACCCTCCACAACACTATGTCACCAGGACATATACAGGATACTACCCTCCATCACATAACCTTCACTATGTCACTAGGACATATACAGGATACTACCCTCCACAACATAACCTTCACTATGTCACCAGGACATATACAGGATACTACCCTCCACAACATAACCTTCACTATGTCACCAGGACATATACAGGATACTACCCTCCACAACATAACCTTCACTATGTCACCAGGACATATACAGGATACTACCCTCCACAACATAACCTTCACTATGTCACCAGGACATATACAGGATACTACCCTCCACAACATAACCTTCACTATGTCACCAGGACATATACAGGATACTACCCTCCACAACACTATGTCACCAGGACATATACAGGATTCTACCCTCCACAACACTATGTCACCAGGACATATAGAGGATACTACCCTCCACAACACTATGTCACCAGGACATATACAGGATACTACCCTCCACAACACTATGTCACCAGGACATATACAGGATACTACCCTCCACAACACTATGTCACCAGGACATATAGAGGATACTACCCTCCACAACACTATGTTACCAGGACATATACAAGATACAACCCTCCACAACACTATGTCACCAGGACATATACAGGATACTACCCTCCACAACACTATGTCACCAGGACATATACAGGATACTACCCTCCACAACACTATGTCACCAGGACATATACAGGATACTACCCTCCACAACACTATGTCACCAGGACATATACAGGATACTACCCTCCACAACACTATGTCACCAGGACATATACAGAATACTACCCTCCACAACACTATGTTACCAGGACATATACAGGATACTACCCTCCACAACACTATGTCACCAGGACATATACAGGATACTACCCTCCACAACATAACTTTCACTATGTCACCAGGACATATACAGGATAGTACCCTCCACAACACTATGTCACCAGGACATATAGAGGATACTACCCTCCACAACACTATGTCACCAGGACATATACAGGATAGTACCCTCCACAACACTATGTCACCAGGACATATAGAGGATAGTACCCTCCACAACACTATGTCACCAGGACATATACAGGATACTACCCTCCACAACACTATGTCACCAGGACATATACAGGATACTACCCTCCACAACACTATGTTACCAGGACATATACAGGATACTACCCTCCACAACACTATGTCACCAGGACATATACAGAATACTACCCTCCACAACACTATGTCACCAGGACATATACAGGATACTACCCTCCACAACATAACCTTCACTATGTCACCAGGACATATACAGGATACTACCCTCCACAACATAACCTTCACTATGTCACCAGGACATATACAGGATACTACCCTCCACAACACTATGTCACCAGGACATATACAGGATTCTACCCTCCACAACACTATGTCACCAGGACATATAGAGGATACTACCCTCCACAACACTATGTCACCAGGACATATACAGGATACTACCCTCCACAACACTATGTCACCAGGACATATACAGGATACTACCCTCCACAACACTATGTCACCAGGACATATAGAGGATACTACCCTCCACAACACTATGTTACCAGGACATATACAAGATACAACCCTCCACAACACTATGTCACCAGGACATATACAGGATACTACCCTCCACAACACTATGTCACCAGGACATATACAGGATACTACCCTCCACAACACTATGTCACCAGGACATATACAGGATACTACCCTCCACAACACTATGTCACCAGGACATATACAGGATACTACCCTCCACAACACTATGTCACCAGGACATATACAGAATACTACCCTCCACAACACTATGTTACCAGGACATATACAGGATACTACCCTCCACAACACTATGTCACCAGGACATATACAGGATACTACCCTCCACAACATAACTTTCACTATGTCACCAGGACATATACAGGATAGTACCCTCCACAACACTATGTCACCAGGACATATAGAGGATACTACCCTCCACAACACTATGTCACCAGGACATATACAGGATAGTACCCTCCACAACACTATGTCACCAGGACATATAGAGGATAGTACCCTCCACAACACTATGTCACCAGGACATATACAGGATACTACCCTCCACAACACTATGTCACCAGGACATATACAGGATACTACCCTCCACAACACTATGTTACCAGGACATATACAGGATACTACCCTCCACAACACTATGTCACCAGGACATATACAGAATACTACCCTCCACAACACTATGTCACCAGGACATATACAGGATACTACCCTCCACAACACTATGTCACCAGGACATATACAGGATACTACCCTCCACAACACTATGTCACCAGGACATATACAGGATACTACCCTCCACAACACTATGTCACCAGGACATATACAGGATACTACCCTCCACAACACTATGTCACCAGGACATATACAGGATGTTACCCTCTACAACACTATGTCACCAGGACATATAGAGGATAGTACCCTCCACAACACTATGTCACCAGGACATATACAGGATACTACCCTCCACAACACTATGTCACCAGGACATATACAGGATACTACCCTCCACAACACTATGTCACCAGGACATATACAGGATACTACCCTCCACAACACTATGTCACCAGGACATATACAGGATACTACCCTCTACAACACTATGTCACCAGGACATATAGAGGATACTACCCTCCACAACACTATGTCACCAGGACATATACAGGATACTACCCTCCACAACACTATGTCACCAGGACATATACAGGATACTACCCTCCACAACACTATGTTACCAGGACATATACAGGATACTACCCTCCACAACACTATGTCACCAGGACATATACAGGATACTACCCTCCACAACACTATGTCACCAGGACATATACAGGATACTACCCTCCACAACACTATGTCACCAGGACATATACAGGATACTACCCTCCACAACACTATGTCACCAGGACATATACAGGATGTTACCCTCTACAACACTATGTCACCAGGACATATAGAGGATAGTACCCTCCACAACACTATGTCACCAGGACATATACAGGATACTACCCTCCACAACACTATGTCACCAGGACATATACAGGATACTACCCTCCACAACACTATGTCACTAGGACATATACAGGATACTACCCTCCACAACACTATGTCACCAGGACATATACAGGATACTACCCTCTACAACACTATGTCACCAGGACATATAGAGGATACTACCCTCCACAACACTATGTCACCAGGACATATACAGGATACTACCCTCCACAACACTATGTCACCAGGACATATACAGGATACTACCCTCCACAACACTATGTCACCAGGACATATACAGGATACTACCCTCCACAACACTATGTCACCAGGACATATACAGGATACTACCCTCCACAACACTATGTCACCAGGACATATACAGGATACTACCCTCTACAACACTATGTCACCAGGACATATAGAGGATACTACCCTCCACAACACTATGTCACCAGGACATATACAGGATACTACCCTCCACAACACTATGTCACCAGGACATATACAGGATACTACCCTCCACAACACTATGTCATCAGGACATATACAGGATACTACCCTCCACAACACTATGTCACCAGGACATATAGAGGATACTACCCTCCACAACACTATGTCACCAGGACATATACAGGATACTACCCTCCACAACACTATGTTACCAGGACATATACAGGATACTACCCTCCACAACACTATGTTACCAGGACATATACAGGATACTACCCTCCACAACACTATGTTACCAGGACATATACAGGATACTACCCTCCACAACACTATGTCACCAGGACATATACAGGATACTACCCTCTACAACACTATGTCACCAGGACATATAGAGGATACTACCCTCCACAACACTATGTCACCAGGACATATACAGGATACTACCCTCCACAACACTATGTCACCAGGACATATACAGGATACTACCCTCCACAACACTATGTCATCAGGACATATACAGGATACTACCCTCCACAACACTATGTCACCAGGACATATAGAGGATACTACCCTCCACAACACTATGTCACCAGGACATATACAGGATACTACCCTCCACAACACTATGTTACCAGGACATATACAGGATACTACCCTCCACAACACTATGTTACCAGGACATATACAGGATACTACCCTCCACAACACTATGTTACCAGGACATATACAGGATACTACCCTCCACAACACTATGTCACCAGGACATATACAGGATACTACCCTCCACAACATAACCTTCACTATGTCACCAGGACATATAGAGGATACTACCCTCCACAACATAACCTTCACTATGTCACCAGGACATATACAGGATACTACCCTCCACAACACTATGTCACCAGGACATATACAGGATTCTACCCTCTACAACATAACCTTCACTATGTCACCAGGACATATACAGGATACTACCCTCCACAACACTATGTCACCAGGACATATACAGGATACGACCCTTTACAATACTGTCACCAGGACATATACAGGATACTACCCTCCACAACACTATGTCACCAGGACATATACAGGATACTACCCTCCACAACATAACCTTCACTATGTCACCACGACATATAAAGGATACTACCCTCCACAACATAACCTTCACTATGTCACCAGGACATATGCAGGATACTACCCTCCACAACATAACCTTCACTATGTCACCAGGACATATACAGGATACTACCCTCTACAACACTATGTCACCAGGACATATACAGGATACTACCCTCCACAACATAACCTTCACTATGTCACCAGGACATATACAGGATACTACCCTCCACAACACTATGTCACCAGGACATATACAGGATACTACCCTCTACAACACTATGTCACCAGGACACATACAGGATACTACCCTCCACAACGCTATGTCACCAGGACATATACAGGATGCTACCCTCTACAACACTATGTCACCAGGACATATACAGGATACTACCCTCCATAACACTATGTCACCAGGACATATACAGGATGCTACCCTCTACAACACTATGTCACCAGGACATATACAGGATACTACCCTCCATAACACTATGTCACCAGGACATATACAGTATACTACCCTCTACAACACTATGTTACCAGGACATATATAGGACACTACCCTCCACAACACTATGTCACCAGGACATATACAGGATACTACCCTTCATAACACTATGTCACCAGGACATATACAGTATACTACCCTCTACAACACTATGTTACCAGGACATATATAGGACACTACCCTCCACAACACTATGTCACCAGGACATATACAGGATACTACCCTCCACAACACTATGTCACCAGGACATATACAGGATACTACCCTCCACAACACTATGTCACCAGGACATATACAAGATACTACCCTCCACAACACTATGTCACCAGGACATATACAGGATACTACCCTCCACAACACTATGTCACCAGGACATATACAGGATACTACCCTCCACAACACTATGTCACCAGGACATATACAAGATAAAACCCTCCACAACACTATGTCACCAGGACATATACAGGATACTACCCTCCACAACACTATGTCACCAGGACATATACAGGATACTACCCTCCACAACACTATGTCACCAGGACATATACAGGATACTACCCTCCACAACACTATGTCACCAGGACATATAAAGGATACTACCCTCCATCACATAACCTTCACTATGTCACCAGGTCATATACAGGATACTACCCTCCACAACACTATGTCACCAGGACATATACAGGATACTACCCTCCACACCATAACCTTCACTATGTCACCAGGACACATACAGGAAACTACCCTCCACAACATAACCTTCACTATGTCACCAGGACATATACAGGATACTACCCTCCACAACACTATGTCACCAGGACATATACAGGATACTACCCTCCACAACACTATGTCACCAGGACATATACACCTATACTACCCTCTACAACACTATGCCACCAGGACATATACAGGATACTACCCTCCACAACACTATGTCACCAGGACATATACACCTATACTACCCTCTACAACACTATGCCACCAGGACATATACAGGATACTACCCTCCACAACACTATGTCACCAGGACATATACAGGATACTACCCTCCACAACACTATGTCACCAGGACATATACAGGATACTACCCTCCACACCATAACCTTCACTATGTCACCAGGACACATACAGGATACTACCCTCCACAACACAACCTTCACTATGTCACCAGGACATATACAGGATACTACCCTCCACAACACTATGTCACCAGGACATATACAGGATACTACAGTCCACAACACTATGTCACCAGGACATATACACCTATACTACCCTCTACAACACTATGCCACCAGGACATATACAGGATACTACCCTCCACAACACTATGCCACCAGGACATATACAGGATGCTACCCTCCACAACACTATGTCACCAGGACATATACAGGATACTACCCTCCACAACACTATGTCACCAGGACATATACAGGATACTACCCTCCACAACACTATGTCACCAGGACATATACAGGATACTACCCTCCACAACACTATGTCACCAGGACATATACAGGATACTACCCTCCACAACACTATGTCACCAGGACATATACAGAATACTACCCTCCACAACACTATGTTACCAGGACATATACAGGATACTACCCTCCACAACACTATGTCACCAGGACATATACAGGATACTACCCTCCACAACATAACTTTCACTATGTCACCAGGACATATACAGGATAGTACCCTCCACAACACTATGTCACCAGGACATATAGAGGATACTACCCTCCACAACACTATGTCACCAGGACATATACAGGATAGTACCCTCCACAACACTATGTCACCAGGACATATAGAGGATAGTACCCTCCACAACACTATGTCACCAGGACATATACAGGATACTACCCTCCACAACATAACCTTCACTATGTCACCAGGACATATAGAGGATACTACCCTCCACAACACTATGTCACCAGGACATATACAGGATACTACCCTCCACAACATAACCTTCACTATGTCACCAGGACATATAGAGGATACTACCCTCCACAACATAACCTTCACTATGTCACCAGGACATATACAGGATACTACCCTCCACAACATAACCTTCACTATGTCACCAGGACATATACAGGATACTACCCTCCACAACACTATGTCACCAGGACATATACAGGATACTACAGTCCACAACACTATGTCACCAGGACATATACACCTATACTACCCTCTACAACACTATGCCACCAGGACATATACAGGATACTACCCTCCACAACACTATGCCACCAGGACATATACAGGATGCTACCCTCCACAACACTATGTCACCAGGACATATACAGGATACTACCCTCCACAACACTATGTCACCAGGACATATACAGGATACTACCCTCCACAACACTATGTCACCAGGACATATACAGGATACTACCCTCCACAACACTATGTCACCAGGACATATACAGGATACTACCCTCCACAACACTATGTCACCAGGACATATACAGAATACTACCCTCCACAACACTATGTCACCAGGACATATACAGGATACTACCCTCCACAACACTATGTCACCAGGACATATACAGGATACTACCCTCCACAACACTATGTCACCAGGACATATACAGGATACTACCCTCCACAACACTATGTCACCAGATTTTGGATGGAATTACCTTCATACCACCAAAGATTATTATTCCCAAGCCAAACAAACAGAAACATGAAAACACCCTGGAACTGAGTGAGTAATGTTTAGTCTGAAGCCAAGTAGAAAAATGCATTACAATGATATATTTTACTTTATAAGAACTGAATGCTAGGACAAAGAGGTACGACTTTAATTAGCACTGAGGTGTGAAGTGAGAGGTGTCAAAGCCCTCGAGCCCAACAATGAGTGTAGCACAACCAAATGCAGAGCCCTTTGAAGCCCCCTCTCGCTGTTCAGAGGTAAAATACAGAATCCTCTGGATGGAAAAAAATGATAAGTCACAAAAAGATCACAAAATGAAGGACCTGGAAAATCACGAGACACTTTTGCTGACTGTTATAAAAATAGGAATATAAGCAACTTAATCTTCCACACAGACCATCCCTGACACAGACCAATGAAAATCCCCAAGCCCAGGTGATCCCACCCCCTCTGAGCACCCCCCCATCAGCCACCCTGATAGCCCCCCCCCCCACACCCACTGAGGACATACACAAGCCACATATTGTTCTCCTTGTGGACTTAAACAGGAAATATATACAAGAAAATCAACTTTTTCCCAAACACACAGTGTGTCTAAACACTGGTGTCCAAACACCCAGCACCCTAGACCTTCTGTCTGAACTAGGTTCACCCAACGCCCCCTAGCCTTCTGTCTGAGGACCAACTAGGGTCACCCAGCGCACCCTAGACCTTCTGTCTGAGGACCAACTAGGTTCACCCAGCGCACCCTAGACCTTCTGTCTGAGGACCAACCAGGGTCACCCAGCACCCTAGACCTTCTGTCTGAGGACCAACTAGGTTCACCCAGCGCCCTAGACCTTCTGTCTGAGGACCAACTAGGGTCACCCAGCGCCCTAGACCTTCTGTCTGAGGACCAACTAGGTTCACCCAGCGCACCCTAGACCTTCTGTCTGAGGACCAACTAGGTTCACCCAGCACCCTAGACCTTCTGTCTGAGGACCAACTAGGTTCACCCAGCGCACCCTAGACCTTCTGTCTGAGGACCAACTAGGTTCACCCAGCGCACCCTAGACCTTCTGTCTGAGGACCAACTAGGGTCACCCAGCACCCTAGACCTTCTGTCTGAGGACCAACTAGGTTCACCCAGCACCCTAGACCTTCTGTCTGAGGACCAACTAGGTTCACCCAGTGCACCCTAGACCTTCTGTCTGAGGACCAACTAGGGTCACCCAGCGCACCCTAGACCTTCTGTCTGAGGACCAACTAGGTTCACCCAGTGCACCCTAGACCTTCTGTCTGAGGACCAACTAGGGTCACCCAGCGCACCCTAGACCTTCTGTCTGAGGACCAACTAGGGTCACCCAGCGCCCTAGACCTTCTGTCTGAGGACCAACTAGGGTCACCCAGCGCCCTAGACCTTCTGTCTGAGGACCAACTAGGTTCACCCAGCACCCTAGACCTTCTGTCTGAGGACCAACTAGGTTCACCCAGCGCACCCTAGACCTTCTGTCTGAGGACCAACTAGGGTCACCCAGCACCTTAGAACTTCTGTCTGAGGACCAACTAGGGTCACCCAGCGCACCCTAGACCTTCTGTCTGAGGACCAACTAGGTTCACCCAGCGCACCCTAGACCTTCTGTCTGAGGACCAACTAGGGTCACCCAGCACCTTAGACCTTCTGTCTGAGGACCAACTAGGGTCACCCAGCGTGCCCTAGACCTTCTGTCTGAGGACCAACTAGGGTCACCCAGCGCACCCTAGACCTTCTGTCTGGGGACCAACTAGGGTCACCCAGCGCACCCTAGACCTTCTGTCTGAGGACCAACTAGGTTCACCCAGCGCCCTAGACCTTCTGTCTGAGGACCAACTAGGGTCACCCAGCGCCCTAGACCTTCTGTCTGAGGACCAACTAGGGTCACCCAGCGCACCCTAGACCTTCTGTCTGAGGACCAACTGGCTTCACCCAGCGCCCTAGACCTTCTGTCTGAGGACCAACTAGGGTCACCCAGCCACATAATAATACACACAGGCACAAACGACCTGAGAGCCCAGCTGGAAACTGTGGCCACAGCACTGAAGGGAGTGATTGAAAAAGCTTCTTCTACTTTCCCCATCGCACCAGTGGTTATCTCCACCCTGCTACCACGAAAATACTTCCACCCTGCCACCATACAGCGGGTAAATGCAAGTATTTCCCGTGACTGTGACTCAAAACCACCACTCCACCCAAGTCCCATCCACCAAACTACCAGGTGTGAAACAGGGAAGGGACTCAGGGGGTATGCTAATTTGGTATATAGCAGACCTAACCCACTCTATTAAATTAGTCAAAACAGGAACATTTTACATCTGGCTAGAAATGAATAAGGAAATGATCTCAACAGAGAAAATGTCCTCCTGTGTGCTACCTATATCCCCCCACTAGAATCCCTGTACTTTAATGAAGACAGCTTCTCCATCCTACCTATATCCCCCCACTAGTATCCCCATACTATAATGAAGACAGCTTCTCCATCCTACCTATATCCCCCCACTAGAATACCCATACTATAATGAAGACAGCTTCTCCATCCTACCTATATCCCCCCACTAGAATCCCCATACTATAATGAAGACAGCTTCTCCATCCTACCTATATCCCCCCACTAGAATCCCCATACTATAATGAAGACAGATTCTCCATCCTGGAAGGGGAAATCAATAATTTCCAGGCCCAGGGACATGTACTAGTCTGTGGCGACTTAAATGCAGAACTGGACATGAACCTGACACCCTCAGCACACAGGGGGACAAACACCTACCTGGAGGTGACAGCATTCCCTCCCCCATATGCCCCCCTAGGCACAACAACGTCAACTATCATCTCTTGGCAGTAGTACTGTAGACTACTTTATCACTGACCTTAACCCAGAGTCTCTCAGAGTGTTCACAGTCAGCCCATTGACACCCCTATCAGACCACAGCAAAATCACAGTCTACTGGAACAGAGCAATACTCAATCATGAGGCATCAAAGTCAAAGGAACTGAATAATATTAAGAAATACTATAGATGGAAGGAAAGTAGTGTGGAAACCTACCAAACAACTATTAGGCAACAACACATTCAATCCATTTTAGACAACTTCCTGGACAAAACGTTCCACTGTAATAGTGAAGGTGTAAACTTGGCAGGAGAAAACCTAAACAGTATATTTGACCTCTCAGCTTCCCTGTCAAATCTAAACATTTCAAACAGAAAACCGAAGAAAATTAACAACAATGACAAATGGTTTGATGAAGAATACAAAAACCTAATAAAGAAATTGAGAAACTTATCCAACCAGAAACATAGAGACCCAGAAAACCAGAGTCTACGCCTTCACTATGGTGAACCACTAAAACAATACAGAAAACCAGAGTCTACGCCTTCACTATGGTGAACCACTAAAAAAATACAGAAAACCAGAGTCTACGCCTTCACTATGGTGAACCACTAAAACAATACAGAAAACCAGAGTCTACGTCTTCACTATGGTGAACCACTAAAACAATACAGAAAACCAGAGTCTACGCCTTCACTATGGTGAACCACTAAAACAATACAGAAAACCAGAGCCTACGCCTTCACTATGGTGAACCACTAAAACAATACAGAAAACCAGAGTCTACGCCTTCACTATGGTGAACCACTAAAACAATACAGAAAACCAGAGCCTACTCCTTCACTATGGTGAACCACTAAAACAATACAGAAATACACCACGGAAAAAGAAGGAACAGCACGTCAGAAATCAGCTCAATGTGATTGAAGAATCTATAGACTCTAACACTAAACAAACACAGAGAATTATCTATCCAAAATGGAGATGTATGGATGAACCACTTCTCCAATCATTTTGGCTCTATAACAAAGAGCAAACAGCAAAAACATGTACATGATCAAATACAAATCTAAGAATCAACTATTAAAGACTAACAGAACCCACTGGATTCTCCAATTACCTTGAATGAACGGATGTACAGGACAAAATACAAACCCTCCAACCCAAAAAGGCCTGTGGTGTTGATGGTATCCTCAATGAAATTATAAAATATACAGACAACAAATTCCAATTGGCTAAACTAAAACTCTTTAACATCATCCTCAGCTCTGGCATCTTCCCCAATATTTATAACCAAGGACTCATCACCCCAATCCACAAAAGTGGAGACAAATTTGACCCCCAACAACTACCGTGGGATATGCGTCAACAGCAACCTTGGGAAAATCCTCTGCATTATCATTAACAGCAGACTTGTACATTTCCTCAGTGAAAACAATGTCCTGAGCAAATGTCAAATTGGATTTTTACCAAATTACCGTAGGACAGACCACGTAACTTTGTTGATTTCAAAAAAGCCTTTGACTCAGTTTGGCCTGAGGGTCTGAGGGTCTGAGGGTCTGAGGGTCTGCTATACAAATTGATGGAATGTGGTGTTGGGGGAAAAACATACAACATTATAAAATGTATGTACACAAACAACAAGTGTGTGGTTTAAATTGGCAAAAAACACACACATTTCTTTCCACAGGGCCGTGAGTTGAGACAGGGATGCAATTTAAGCCCCACCCTCTTCAACATATATATCAACGAATTGGCGAGGGCACTAGAACAGTCTGCAGCACCCAGCCTCACCCTACTAGAATCTGAAGTCAAATGTCTACTGTTTGCTGATGATCTGGTGCTTCTGTCACCAACCAAGGAGGGCTTACAGCAGCACCTAGATCTTCTGCACAGATTCAGTCAGACCTGGACCCTGAGAGTAAATCACAGTCAGACAAAAATAATGGTGTTCCAAAAAAGGTCCAGTCACCAGGACCACAAATCCAAATTCCATCTAGACACCATTGACCTAGAGCACACAAAAAACTATACATACCTCGACCTAAACATCAGCCCCACAGGTAACTTCCACAAAGCTGTGAACGATCTGAGAGACAAGGCAAGAAGGGCCTTCTATGCCATCAAAAGGAACATACAACTCGACATACCAATTAGGATCTGGCTTAAAATACTTTAAACATTTATAGACCCCATTGCCCCTTATGGTTGTGAGGTCTGGGGTCCGCTCACCAACCAAGAATTCACAAAATGGGACAAACACTAAATTGAGACTCTGCATACAGAACTCTGCAAAAATATCCCCTGTGTACAAAGTAAAACACCAAATAATGCATGCAGAGCACAATTAGGCTGGTACACGCTAATTATCTACAACCACCTAAAAAGAAGCGATTCCTAAACCTTCCATAACAAAGCCATCACCTACAGAGAGATGAACCTGGAGAAGAGTCCCCTAAGCAAGCTGGTCCTGGGGCTCTGTTCACAAACAGACCCCACAGAGCCCCAGGACAGCAACACAATTAGACCCAACCAAATCATTAGAAAACAAAAAGATAATTACTTGACACATTGACACATTGGAAAGAATTAACAAAAAAACAGAGCAAACTAGAATGTTATTTGGCCCTAAACAGAGAGAACACAGTGGCAGAATACCTGACCACTGTGACTGACCCAAACTTAAGGAAAGCTTTGACTATGTACAGACTCAGTGAGCATAGCCTTGCTATTGAGAAAGGCCGCTGTAGGCAGACCTGGCTCTCAAGAGAAGACAGGCTATGTGCAACACTGCCCACAAAATGAGGTGGGAACTGAGCTGCACTTTCTATCTCCTGGGTGAAGTACCACAGTGTGCCATCACAGCAGCAAGATTTGTGACCTGTTGCCACAAGAAAAGGGCAACCAGTGAAGAACAAACACCATTGTAAATACAACCCATATTTATGTTTAATTCATTTTCCCTTTTGTACTTTAACTATTTGCACATCATCACAACACTGTATATGACATAATATGACATTTGAAATGTCTTTATTATTTTGCATATTCTGTAAGTACAATGTTTACTGTTAATTTGTATTGTTTATTTCACTTTTGTTTACTATCTACTTCACTTGCTTTGGCAATGTTAACATATGTTTCCAATGCCAACAAAGCCCTTACATTGAAATTGAAACTGAGAGAGCGAAAGAGACACAAAAAGACAGAGAGAGAGAGACACACAGAGAGAGAGAGAGAGCGATAGATAGAGAGAGACAAAGAGAGAGAGAGAGAGAGAGAGAGAGAGCGATAGAGAGAAAGAGAGAGAGAGAGCGAAAGAGAGAGAGAGAGACAGAGAGAAAGAGAGAGAGAGAGAGAGACATAGAGAGAGAGCGAAAGAGAGCGATAGAGAGACAGAGAGAAAGAGAGAGAGAGAGAGAGAGAGAGAGAGAGACATAGAGAGAAAGAGACACAGAGAGAGAAAGAGAGCGATAGAGATAGAGAGACATAGAGAGAAAGAGAGAGAGAGAGAGAGCGAGAGAGAGAGCGAGAGAGAGCGAGAGAGAGAGAGAGAGAGAGAGAGAGAGAGAGATCAGGAAAAGGAGCTATTTGAACATTTACATTACATTTACGTCATTTAGCAGACGCTTTTATCCAGAGCGACTTACAAATTGGTGCATTCACCTTATGATATCCAGTGGAACAACCACTTTACAATAGTGCAGCGAACAGTTTTGACTGGGCTGAGCGGGAACTGTGCTTCCTCAGAGGTAGGGGGGCCAGCAGGCCAGAGGTGGATGAACGCAGTGCCCTTGTTTGGGTGTAGGGCCTGATCAGAGCCTGAAGGTACGGAGGTGCCGTTCCCCTCACAGCACCGTAGGCAAGCACCATGGTCTTGTAGCAGATGGCTTTGAACTATAAAACTCTGCATGCAGAGTCAAACAGCCTAGAGTAACAAAGTAACGGACCAGAGGCAGAACCAGACCAGACTAGTGGATCTACCATCTAAGTGTTCTTACCCAGAGACAGAACCAGACCAGACTAGTGGATCTACCATCTAAGTGTTCTTACCCAGGCCGTGGCCTACGATTGACACTGAGAAGGAGAAGGGTGGAAGCAGGGTAGTGAAACGGTGACAAAAACAATGAGAGGCAACAACTGGTGCTCCAAACGGAGGGATGAAACAAATGTCATGAGGAATGAAGCAGGGTGGAGGAGGAAGGGAGAAGGGTATGTGTATGTGGGGTGGAGGGCACACTAATGCACAAATAATCAATCAATACAGTGTCCTACCTGTGACGGTACACTTGCTGGCATCTCCAGTAGGTAGAGCGCTGACGTGGTAGGGGGAGTAAGGGATATCGTCCCCTCCGTACTTTATCAGCACGGTGTAACGACCTGCCATGTCAGGTACATACGATACCAGGTAGGTCCCGTCCTGGTTGTCACGGATACTGGCTTTCTTAGGCTTCCCCTCCGGGTCCTGGAGACAGTCACCATGGAAACAGACAGTCAGAATATGGTAAACATCGAGACAGTCCGACAGATGAGGTCACCATGAAGATGAGACAGACACACTTATAGGCTAGCCCACCCGTGACCATGGTAAGCATACGATCTCCTACACCTGGCTAAGACCCTTAGATACAGTGGGATTAGATGTATTGGTAGGTTAGGACTCTTAGATACAGTGGGATTAGATGTATTGGTAGGATAGGAATCTTAGATACAGTGGGATTAGATGTATTGGTAGGTTAGGATGTAGATACAGTGGGATTAGATGTATTGGTAGGTTAGGACTCTTAGCCATAGTGACATTAGATGTATTGGTAGGTTAGGACTCTTAGATACAGTGGGATTAGATGTATTGGTAGGTTAGGACTCTTAGATACAGTGGGATTAGATGTATTGGTAGGATAGGAATCTTAGATACAGTGGGATTAGATGTATTGGTAGGTTAGGATGTAGATACAGTGGGATTAGATGTATTGGTAGGTTAGGACTCTTAGCCATAGTGACATTAGATGTATTGGTAGGTTAGGACTCTTAGACATGGTGAGATTAGATGTATTGGTAGGTTAGGACTCTTAGATACAGTGGGATTAGATGTATTGGTAGGTTAGGACTCTTAGATAACAGTGGGATTAGATGTATTGGTAGGTTAGGATGTAGATACAGTGGGATTAGATGTATTGGTAGGTTAGGACTCTTAGATAACAGTGGGATTAGATGTATTGGTAGGTTAGGACTCTTAGACATGGTGGGATTACATGTATTGGTAGGTTAGGATGTAGACATAGTGGGAGGAAATGTATTGGTAGGTTAGGATGAAGACATAGTGGGATTAGATGTATTGGTAGGTTAGGACTCTTAGATACAGTGGGATTAGATGTATTGGTAGGATAGGAATCTTAGATACAGTGGGATTAGATGTATTGGTAGGTTAGGACTCTTAGACATGGTGGGATTATATGTATTGGTAGGTTAGGACTCTTAGATACAGTGGGATTAGATGTATTGGTAGGTTAGGATGTAGACATAGTGGGAGGAAATGTATTGGTAGGACAGGAGTCTTAGACAGAGTGGGAGGAAATGTATTGATAGGATAGGACTCTTAGACATGGTGGGATTAGATGTATTGGTAGGTTAGGACTCTTAGACATAGTGTGATTAGATGTATTGGTAGGTTAGGATGTAGACATAGTGGGATTAGATGTATTGGTAGGTTAGGACTCTTAGATACAGTGGGATTAGATGTATTGGTAGGTTAGGACTCTTAGATACAGTGGGATTAGATGTATTGGTAGGATAGGAATCTTAGATACAGTGGGATTAGATGTATTGGTAGGATAGGACTCTTAGATACAGTGGGATTAGATGTATTGGTAGGTTAGGATGTAGATACAGTGGGATTAGATGTATTGGTAGGTTAGGACTCTTAGACATGGTGGGATTAGATGTATTGGTAGGTTAGGATGTAGATACAGTGGGATTAGATGTATTGGTAGGTTAGGACTCTTAGCCATAGTGACATTAGATGTATTGGTAGGTTAGGACTCTTAGATACAGTGGGATTAGATGTATTGGTAGGTTAGGACTCTTAGACATGGTGGGATTAGATGTATTGGTAGGTTAGGACTCTTAGATACAGTGGGATTAGATGTATTGGTAGGTTAGGACTCTTAGATACAGTGGGATTAGATGTATTGGTAGGTTAGGATGTAGACATAGTGGGATTAGATGTATTGGTAGGTTAGGACTCTTAGCCATAGTGACATTAGATGTATTGGTAGGTTAGGACTCTTAGACATGGTGGGATTAGATGTATTGGTAGGTTAGGATGTAGATACAGTGGGATTAGATGTATTGGTAGGTTAGGATGTAGACATAGTGGGAGGAAATGTATTGGTAGGACAGGAGTCTTAGACAGAGTGGGAGGAAATGTATTGATAGGATAGGACTCTTAGACATGGTGGGATTAGATGTATTGGTAGGTTAGGACTCTTAGACATAGTGGGATTAGATGTATTGGTAGGTTAGGATGTAGACATAGTGGGATTAGATGTATTGGTAGGTTAGGACTCTTAGATACAGTGGGATTAGATGTATTGGTAGGTTAGGATGTAGATACAGTGGGATTAGATGTATTGGTAGGTTAGGACTCTTAGACATGGTGGGATTAGATGTATTGGTAGGTTAGGATGAAGACATAGTGGGAGGAAATGTATTGGTAGGACAGGAGTCTTAGACAGAGTGGGAGGAAATGTATTGATAGGATAGGACTCTTAGACATGGTGGGATTAGATGTATTGGTAGGTTAGGATGAAGACATAGTGACATTAGATGTATTGGTAGGTTAGGATGTAGATACAGTGGGATTAGATGTATTGGTAGGTTAGGACTCTTAGACATGGTGGGATTAGATGTATTGGTAGGTTAGGATGTAGACATAGTGGGAGGAAATGTATTGGTAGGACAGGAGTCTTAGACAGAGTGGGAGGAAATGTATTGATAGGATAGGACTCTTAGACATGGTGGGATTAGATGTATTGGTAGGATAGGACTCTTAGATACAGTGGGATTAGATGTATTGGTAGGTTAGGATATAGATACAGTGGGATTAGATGTATTGGTAGGTTAGGACTCTTAGATACAGTGGGATTAGATGTATTGGGATGATGAGAACAGTGTATTGTAGGAGGACTTAGCCAAGTGACATTAGATGTATTGGTAGGTTAGGACTCTTAGATACAGTGGGATTAGATGTATTGGTAGGTTAGGATGTAGATACAGTGGGATTAGATGTATTGGTAGGTTAGGACTCTTAGACAGAGTGGGAGGAAATGTATTGGTAGGTTAGGATGTAGACATAGTGGGAGGAAATGTATTGGTCGGCTGGCCTCTGTTGACAGGACTCACAGTGATCTGCACAGCAAGCAGCCCCATTCCTGCATCCTTGACGTCGATGGTGAACTCGACAGGCAGAGAGGCGGGCACTCCAGTGCTGTTGAGACCAGGGCCGCTGGCGTGCACCTTACTGGCATCATGGGTAGGCAACACCTGCACCTTGTAGGGACTGGGGGGGGGCAGGCAGTGTTAGAACTGTGTGTGTGTTGCCTATGTGTGTGTGTGACCTATATGTGTGTGTGTGTGTGTGTGTGTGTGTGTTTGCCTATGTGTGTGTGTGTGTTACCTATGTGTATGTGTGTGTTACCTATATGTGTGTTTGTGTGTGGGTATGTTACCCATGTGTGTGTGTGTGTGTGTGTGTGTGTTACCTGTGTGTATGTGTGTGTTACCTATATGTGTGTGTGTGTGTGTGTTGCCTGTGTGTGTGTGTGTGTGTGTGTGTGTGTGTGTGTGTGTGTGTGTGTGTGTGTGTGTGTGTGTGTGTGTGTGTGTGTGTGTGTGGTGTGTGTGTTACCTGTGTGTATGTGTGTGTTACCATGTGTGTGTGTGTGTGTGTGTGTGTGTGTGTGTGTGTGTGTTACCTGTGTGTATGTGTGTGTTACCTATGTGTGTGTGTGTGTGTGTGTGTGTGTGTGTGTGTGTGTGTGTGTGTGTGTGTGTGTGTGTGTGTGTGTGTGTGTGTGTGTGTGTGTGTGTGTGGTGTGTGTGTGTGTGTGTGTGTGTGTGTGTGCTGTGTGTGTGTGTGTGTGTGTGTGTGTGTGTGTGTGTGTGTGTGTGTGTGTGTGTGTGTGTGTGTGTGTGTGTGTGTTACCTGTGTGGGATCTCCTGGTCAGCATGCAGTATGTTGATAGAGTAAGTTCCCTCTCTGGTCGGGGTGTAGTTCACGGTGTGAGTCTGGTCTCCATTATCCACTAACTCTACAGGCTCCACTACACCTACACACACACTCACACACACACACACACACACACACACACACACACACACACACACACACACACACACACACACACACACACACACACACACACACACACACACACACACACACACACACACACACACACACACACACACACACACACACACACACACACCAAATACATCAAAACACACACACACACACTAAATGTACTCACTCAGACACAGAAGAGAGAGAGCAGCCAGAGTTCTACACATGAACCAAAGGTAACTAAAATAGATGGCTTCTTATACACACACCTTTGGGTCCTTGTACTCTGACCTGTAGAGGGGCGACTCCTGCTTTAGAGGCGTCCACTGAGAACGCCTGTGGAATGTTGGCACGCACCTTGGTTCCAAGCCCCTCACCCATGCACTGAACCTTAGAACTGTCCACCGGGTCGCTGACCGGCACCTGGAAGGGACTGCCTAAAGGAGGGGAGAGAGAGAGAGAGAGAGAGAGAGAGAGAGAGAGAGAGAGAGAGAGAAAGAGAGAGAGAGAGTGATGAGAGAGAGAGTGAGATTGGAAACTTCACTAGTAACCTCCACAATTTAGAGGCACAATACACATGTACCAGTGTGTGTATCTGTGGGTGTATATGTGGGTGTATCTGTGGGTGTACCAGTGTGTGTATCTGTGGGTGTATCTGTGGGTGTACCAGTGTGTGTATCTGTGGGTGTATCTGTGGGTGTACCAGTGTGTGTATCTGTGGGTGTATCTGTGGGTGTATCTGTGGGTGTATCTGTGGGTGTACCAGTGTGTGTATCTGTGGGTGTACCAGTGTGTGTATCTGTGGGTGTACCAGTGTGTGTACCTGTGGGTGTATCTGTGGGTGTATCTGTGGGTGTATCTGTGGGTGTACCAGTGTGTGTATCTGTGGGTGTACCAGTGTGTGTATCTGTGGGTGTACCAGTGTGTGTATCTGTGGGTGTATCTGTGGGTGTATCTGTGGGTGTATCTGTGGATGTATCTGTGGGTGTATCAGTGGGTGTATCTGTGGGTGTATCTGTGGGTGTATCAGTGTGTGTATCTGTGGGTGTATCTGTGTGTGTATCTGTGTGTGTATCTGTGGGTGTATCTGTGGGTGTACCAGTGTGTGTACCTGTGGGTGTACCTGTGGGTGTATCTGTGGGTGTATCTGTGGGTGTATCAGTGGGTGTATCTGTGGGTGTATCTGTGGGTGTATCTGTGTGTATATCTGTGGGTGTATCTGTGTGTGTATCTGTGTGTGTATCTGTGGGTGTATCTGTGGGTGTACCAGTGGGTGTACCTGTGGGTGTATCTGTGGGTGTATCTGTGGGTGTATCTGTGGGTGAATCAGTGTGTGTATCTGTGGGTGTATCTGTGGGTGTATCTGTGGGTGTATCTGTGGGTGTATCAGTGTGTGTATCTGTGGGTGTATCTGTGGGTGTATCTGTGAGTGTATTTGTGGGTGTAGCTGTGTGTGTATCTGTGTGTGTATCTGTGGGTGTATCTGTGGGTGTATCTGTGGGTGTATCTGTGGGTGTACCAGTGGGTGTATCTGTGGGTGTATCTGTGGGTGTATCTGTGGGTGTATCAGTGGGTGTATCAGTGGGTGTATCTGTGGGTGTATCTGTGGGTGTATCTGTGGGTGTATCTGTTGGTGTATCAGTGGGTGTATCTGTGGGTGTATCTGTGGGTGTATCTGTGTGTGTATCTGTGGGTGTATCTGTGGGTGTACCAGTGTGTGTATCTGTGTGTGTATCTGTGGGTGTATCTGTGGGTGTATCTGTGGGTGTACCAGTGTGTGTATCTGTGTGTGTATCTGTGGGTGTATCTGTGGGTGTATCTGTGGGTGTATCAGTGGGTGTATCTGTGGGTGTATCAGTGGGTGTATCAGTGGGTGTATCTGTGGGTGTATCTGTGGGTGTATCAGTGGGTGTATCTGTGGGTGTATCAGTGGGTGTATCAGTGGGTGTATCTGTGGGTGTACCAGTGTGTGTATCTGTGGGTGTATCTGTGGGTGTATCTGTGGGTGTATCAGTGGGTGTATCTGTGGGTGTATCTGTGGGTGTATCTGTGGGTGTATCTGTGGGTGTACCAGTGTGTGTATCTGTGGGTGTACCAGTGGGTGTATCTGTGGGTGTATCTGTGGGTGTATCAGTGGGTGTATCTGTGGGTGTATCTGTGGGTGTATCTGTGGGTGTATCTGTGTGTGTATCTGTGGGTGTATCTGTGGGTGTACCAGTGTGTGTATCTGTGTGTGTATCTGTGGGTGTATCTGTGGGTGTACCAGTGTGTGTATCTGTGGGTGTACCAGTAGGTGTATCTGTGGGTGTATCTGTGGGTGTATCTGTGGGTGTATCAGTGGGTGTATCTGTGGGTGTATCAGTGGGTGTATCAGTGGGTGTATCTGTGGGTGTACCAGTGTGTGTATCTGTGGGTGTATCTGTGGGTGTATCTGTGGGTGTATCTGTGGGTGTATCAGTGTGTGTATCTGTGTGTGTATCTGTGGGTGTATCTGTGGGTGTACCAGTGTGTGTATCTTTGTGTGTATCTGTGGGTGTATCTGTGGGTGTATCTGTGGGTGTATCTGTGGGTGTACCAGTGTGTGTATCTGTGGGTGTACCAGTGGGTGTATCTGTGGGTGTATCTGTGGGTGTATCAGTGGGTGTATCTGTGGGTGTATCTGTGGGTGTATCTGTGTGTGTATCTGTGGGTGTATCTGTGGGTGTACCAGTGTGTGTATCTGTGTGTGTATCTGTGGGTGTATCTGTGGGTGTACCAGTGTGTGTATCTGTGGGTGTACCAGTAGGTGTATCTGTGGGTGTATCTGTGGGTGTATCTGTGGGTGTATCAGTGGGTGTATCTGTGGGTGTATCAGTGGGTGTATCAGTGGGTGTATCTGTGGGTGTACCAGTGTGTGTATCTGTGGGTGTATCTGTGGGTGTATCTGTGGGTGTATCAGTGGGTGTATCTGTGGGTGTATCTGTGGGTGTATCTGTGGGTGTATCTGTGGGTGTATCTGTGGGTGTACCAGTGGGTGTATCTGTGGGTGTACCAGTGTGTGTATCTGTGGGTGTACCAGTGTCTGTATCTGTGGGTGTACCAGTGTGTGTATCTGTGGGTGTATCTGTGGGTGTATCTGTGGGTGTACCAGTGTGTGTATCTGTGGGTGTACCAGTGTGTGTATCTGTGGGTGTACCAGTGTGTGTATCTGTGGGTGTATCTGTGGGTGTATCTGTGGGTGTATCAGTGTGTGTATCTGTGGGTGTATCTGTGGGTGTATCCAGTGTGTGTATCTGTGGGTGTATCTGTGGGTGTATCTGTGGGTGTATCTGTGGGTGTGCCAGTGTGTGTATCTGTGGGTGTATCTGTGGGTGTATCTGTGGGTGTACCTGTGTGTGTATCTGTGGGTGTATCTGTGGGTGTATCAGTGGGTGTATCTGTGGGTGTATCAGTGGGTGTATCTGTGGGTGTATCTGTGGGTGTACCAGTGTGTGTATCTGTGTGTGTATCTGTGGGTGTATCTGTGGGTGTATCTGTGGGTGTACCAGTGTGTGTATCTGTGGGTGTACCAGTGGGTGTCTCTGTGGGTGTATCTGTGGGTGTATCTCTGGGTGTATCAGTGGGTGTATCTGTGGGTGCATCAGTGGGTGTATCAGTGGGTGTATCTGTGGGTGTACCAGTGTGTGTATCTGTGGGTGTATCTGTGGGTGTATCAGTGGGTGTATCTGTGGGTGTATCAGTGGGTGTATCTGTGGGTGTATCTGTGGGTGTATCTGTGGGTGTATCTGTGGCTGTACCAGTGTGTGTATCTGTGGGTGTACCAGTGTGTGTATCTGTGGGTGTATCAGTGGGTGTATCTGTGGGTGTATCTGTGGGTGTATCTGTGGGTGTATCTGTGGGTGTATCTGTGGGTGTACCAGTGTGTGTATCTGTGGGTGTACCAGTGGGTGTATCTGTGGGTGTATCTGTGGGTGTATCAGTGGGTGTATCTGTGGGTGTATCTGTGGGTGTATCTGTGGGTGTATCTGTGTGTGTATCTGTGGGTGTATCTGTGGGTGTACCAGTGTGTGTATCTGTGTGTGTATCTGTGGGTGTATCTGTGGGTGTACCAGTGTGTGTATCTGTGGGTGTACCAGTAGGTGTATCTGTGGGTGTATCTGTGGGTGTATCTGTGGGTGTATCATTGGGTGTATCTGTGGGTGTATCAGTGGGTGTATCAGTGGGTGTATCTGTGGGTGTACCAGTGTGTGTATCTGTGGGTGTATCTGTGGGTGTATCTGTGGGTGTATCTGTGGGTGTATCAGTGTGTGTATCTGTGTGTGTATCTGTGGGTGTATCTGTGGGTGTACCAGTGTGTGTATCTTTGTGTGTATCTGTGGGTGTATCTGTGGGTGTATCTGTGGGTGTATCTGTGGGTGTACCAGTGTGTGTATCTGTGGGTGTACCAGTGGGTGTATCTGTGGGTGTATCTGTGGGTGTATCAGTGGGTGTATCTGTGGGTGTATCTGTGGGTGTATCTGTGTGTGTATCTGTGGGTGTATCTGTGGGTGTACCAGTGTGTGTATCTGTGTGTGTATCTGTGGGTGTATCTGTGGGTGTACCAGTGTGTGTATCTGTGGGTGTACCAGTAGGTGTATCTGTGGGTGTATCTGTGGGTGTATCTGTGGGTGTATCAGTGGGTGTATCTGTGGGTGTATCAGTGGGTGTATCAGTGGGTGTATCTGTGGGTGTACCAGTGTGTGTATCTGTGGGTGTATCTGTGGGTGTATCTGTGGGTGTATCAGTGGGTGTATCTGTGGGTGTATCTGTGGGTGTATCTGTGGGTGTATCTGTGGGTGTATCTGTGGGTGTACCAGTGGGTGTATCTGTGGGTGTACCAGTGTGTGTATCTGTGGGTGTACCAGTGTCTGTATCTGTGGGTGTACCAGTGTGTGTATCTGTGGGTGTATCTGTGGGTGTATCTGTGGGTGTACCAGTGTGTGTATCTGTGGGTGTACCAGTGTGTGTATCTGTGGGTGTACCAGTGTGTGTATCTGTGGGTGTATCTGTGGGTGTATCTGTGGGTGTATCAGTGTGTGTATCTGTGGGTGTATCTGTGGGTGTATCAGTGTGTGTATCTATGGGTGTATCTGTGGGTGTATCTGTGGGTGTATCTGTGGGTGTGCCAGTGTGTGTATCTGTGGGTGTATCTGTGGGTGTATCTGTGGGTGTATCTGTGTGTGTATCTGTGGGTGTATCTGTGGGTGTATCTGTGGGTGTATCTGTGGGTGTACCAGTGTGTGTATCTGTGGGTGTACCAGTGGGTGTATCTGTGGGTGTATCTGTGGGTGTATCAGTGGGTGTATCTGTGGGTGTATCAGTGGGTGTATCAGTGGGTGTATCTGTGGGTGTACCAGTGTGTGTATCTGTGGGTGTATCTGTGGGTGTATCTGTGGGTGTACCAGTGTGTGTATCTGTGGGTGTACCAGTGGGTGTATCTGTGGGTGTATCTGTGGGTGTATCAGTGGGTGTATCTGTGGGTGTATCAGTGGGTGTATCTGTGGGTGTACCAGTGTGTGTATCTGTGGGTGTATCTGTGGGTGTATCAGTGGGTGTATCTGTGGGTGTATCAGTGGGTGTATCTGTGGGTGTATCTGTGGGTGTACCAGTGTGTGTATCTGTGTGTGTATCTGTGGGTGTATCTGTGGGTGTATCTGTGGGTGTACCAGTGTGTGTATCTGTGGGTGTACCAGTGGGTGTCTCTGTGGGTGTATCTGTGGGTGTATCTGTGGGTGTATCAGTGGGTGTATCTGTGGGTGCATCAGTGGGTGTATCAGTGGGTGTATCTGTGGGTGTACCAGTGTGTGTATCTGTGGGTGTATCTGTGGGTGTATCAGTGGGTGTATCTGTGGGTGTATCAGTGGGTGTATCTGTGGGTGTATCTGTGGGTGTATCTGTGGGTGTATCTGTGGCTGTACCAGTGTGTGTATCTGTGGGTGTACCAGTGTGTGTATCTGTGGGTGTACCAGTGTGTGTATCTGTGGGTGTACCAGTGTGTGTATCTGTGGGTGTATCTGTGGGTGTATCTGTGGGTGTACCAGTGTGTGTATCTGTGGGTGTACCAGTGTGTGTATCTGTGGGTGTACCAGTGGGTGTATCTGTGGGTGTATCTGTGGGTGTATCTGTGGGTGTATCAGTGTGTGTATCTGTGGGTGTATCTGTGGCTGTATCTGTGGGTGTATCTGTGGGTGTACCAGTGTGTGTATCTGTGGGTGTACCAGTGGGTGTATCTGTGGGTGTGCCAGTGTGTGTATCTGTGGGTGTATCTGTGGGTGTATCTGTGGGTGTACCAGTGGGTGTATCTGTGGGTGTGCCAGTGTGTGTATCTATGGGTGTATCTGTGGGTGTATCTGTGGGTGTATCTGTGGGTGTGCCAGTGTGTGTATCTGTGGGTGTATCTGTGGGTGTATCTGTGGGTGTATCTGTGTGTGTATCTGTGGGTGTATCTGTGGGTGTATCTGTGGGTGTATCTGTGGGTGTACCAGTGTGTGTATCTGTGGGTGTACCAGTGGGTGTATCTGTGGGTGTATCTGTGGGTGTATCAGTGGGTGTATCTGTGGGTGTATCAGTGGGTGTATCAGTGGGTGTATCTGTGGGTGTACCAGTGTGTGTATCTGTGGGTGTATCTGTGGGTGTATCTGTGGGTGTACCAGTGTGTGTATCTGTGGGTGTACCAGTGGGTGTATCTGTGGGTGTATCTGTGGGTGTATCTGTGGGTGTATAAGTGGGTGTATCTGTGGGTGTATCAGTGGGTGTATCAGTGGGTGTATCTGTGGGTGTACCAGTGTGTGTATCTGTGGGTGTATCTGTGGGTGTATCAGTGGGTGTATCTGTGGGTGTATCAGTGGGTGTATCTGTGGGTGTATCTGTGGGTGTATCTGTGGGTGTACCAGTGTGTGTATCTGTGTGTGTATCTGTGGGTGTATCTGTGGGTGTATCTGTGGGTGTACCAGTGTGTGTATCTGTGGGTGTACCAGTGGGTGTCTCTGTGGGTGTATCTGTGGGTGTATCTGTGGGTGTATCAGTGGGTGTATCTGTGGGTGCATCAGTGGGTGTATCAGTGGGTGTATCTGTGGGTGTACCAGTGTGTGTATCTGTGGGTGTATCTGTGGGTGTATCAGTGGGTGTATCTGTGGGTGTATCAGTGGGTGTATCTGTGGGTGTATCTGTGGGTGTATCTGTGGCTGTACCAGTGTGTGTATCTGTGGGTGTACCAGTGTGTGTATCTGTGGGTGTACCAGTGTGTGTATCTGTGGGTGTACCAGTGTGTGTATCTGTGGGTGTATCTGTGGGTGTATCTGTGGGTGTACCAGTGTGTGTATCTGTGGGTGTACCAGTGTGTGTATCTGTGGGTGTACCAGTGGGTGTATCTGTGGGTGTATCTGTGGGTGTATCAGTGTGTGTATCTGTGGGTGTATCTGTGGCTGTATCTGTGGGTGTATCTGTGGGTGTACCAGTGTGTGTATCTGTGGGTGTACCAGTGGGTGTATCTGTGGGTGTATCTGTGGGTGTATCTGTGGGTGTATCAGTGTGTGTATCTGTGGGTGTATCTGTGGGTGTATCTGTGGGTGTATCTGTGGGTGTATCAGTGTGTGTATCTGTGGGTGTATCTGTGGGTGTATCTGTGGGTGTATCTGTGGGTGTACCAGTGTGTGTATCTGTGGGTGTATCTGTGGGTGTATCTGTGGGTGTATCTGTGGATGTTTGTACGTGTGTGTCTCCGTACCAGCGATGGGCTGTCCTCCGTAGGTGATGTTGAGGTTATATGTTCCAGCCTCGTAGGGAATGTACTCTACACTGCAGCTGCCATCTTTGTTGTCGGTGCAAGACATCTTAGCCTCCGACGGGCCGTCTACTCCCAGACTCAGACCGCCTGTACCCGCACCACTACGGTGAGAGAGAGAGACAGAGCGAGAAAGAGAGGGAAAAAGAGACATTCTAAAATCCAT